>NW_009194728.1:0-250 GCF_000690835.1 Fulmarus glacialis | reverse complement strand
AAAAGTTTTTTCACTCGGCACCAAGCCAATAAGCAATAGGACCAGAGCTTATCCATAGATGTTCACCCACGTTGATTTAAAGGGTTGATGCATGGGTTTTGCTATTTTGCCCACAAGTAAATTGTTCTGTTGGGTGATAATTTGCTGCTAAAATAAAGCACTAGTTTTGAACATGTGTATTGGTTGCAGGTGCCCAGGTGCCGGCAGCGGCAGCAGCAGAGGGGGCCTGCAGGGGCGGCCCCTGCGAGGC
>NW_009194727.1:13126-23265 GCF_000690835.1 Fulmarus glacialis | reverse complement strand
CACACTGTACAAGAGGTAGATTTTTTTTCCCCCCCTTTTTTGTCAAGAATTATTCATATTTTTACCTTTAGATTACATAATTCTTTAATGCTTTGCTGCTCTTTTAATTAGTCTGTTACCACTATCTTTTAAGTAGCATTTATGAGCAATCCTGCATACCCTTTAATCCTGTCCATTCAGTGTCCCCTCTGACTTTTTTTCTATACAAGGATTTTCCAAATGGAAACCTTTCACCATCCTTTTTATCTTAAATCATCCCCTCTGCAGCAGAAGGAAGGTTTCAGCCGGTGAGTATGACAATTCTAACCTTCTCAGGTATTTGTAGTCCATGAAATATTGCAAAACATCAAAAGCACTTAAGCAGAAATTTTAAAAGCATGTAGAGAACCTAAGCTAGTTTAAAAAGTTTGCAGTGATCGGTACATCTAACAAGCAATACCCTACCATGAGCTTTTAAAAGCATCGAACGCCTAGTGAAAAACACCAAGCAACAAGGATACCAATTTTTTTGTGTTTTGTGTGTGGCCTCTCTTTGTGAAGCAGGGAAAAAGAGAAGCTGTTACCTTAAAAGCACTCCTTTAAGAGGCACTCTGCAGCTGCACTTGTGGCATGATGTCTCTGCCTAAATTAAACTGCAAATTTCTGCAATTACCTAAAGTGGTAAATGCTGAATTTTAAACCTTAGCAGGTCTTTTGTAAACTCCTTCTGTTTCTCTGCTTTCAGGGAGGTCTGGCTTCTCTGTAGCCACCAGAGCACGGAAAGAAAAGCAGAGTATAAAGGTGAATTCATTAGTTTCCAACAGCAAAGCAGTACTAGAGCTATAACTTTTGGAGAAAGAAAACAGATACAAGACGAAGGGTAGGCTTAAGATAGGGCTTTTCCCAGGAATCTGTTTCCAGCCTTTCCGTTTGAGACTGACCATTTATTAGTTGGGTTACTTTGGGCTCGGTTATGACTGTCATAAAGATCCAGACTTTCAAAGACCATTTGCACTGGGCACAGGAATTCTGAAAAAGAAAATCCCTGCAGGAGGTACAAGTAGTGTAAATATTGTCTGTAACAGAGTGTTTGGAGCAGCCCAGGGTGATAACTCTCTGGAACAATTAGTGTACATATATAACTGTATTCAAGTTTGCATCTAACTAACCCTGTGCTTTACTTGGGAAAAAGTCTTCTTCTTCATTGCGCACACACACTGAGCCCCACAAACCATGCTTGCTATAGGGCATCCGTAGATAGGCAGGCTATAGGGACTGCCCTATAGCTGTGGCTGCTACCCTGAGGCTGAGCTTTCCTTCTGAAAGAATAAGAGACCAGAGCCAGAGGTCTATGTAAGGCACAGGCCTTGCTCCTACGCGGGCTGGCACCTATCCTCACCAGTAAGGATGGTTTCCTCTTACTGGTTGCAGGCCCCTTCCCACATGCTACTCTAGTGCAGAAGAGGCAAGCCGGTTCCTCTGCAGCTACAGGGGAGAAAGCTCTATTCTAACAACAGTCATGGAGCTAGACTGTGCTCTTAGTGGGTTGCACTTTGTTTACACACTTCTTTTGCTTGCATATATATTTTAAACTTTAATCCTCAATGATTTTTTTTTTAAACTGTTTTATTGAAGTGGCTTCCTGCTCTGCTGCTTCCCTAGCAGCCGTGCAGTCAACAGTCCTTTTACCACGCAAGCCACATACACGTCTGTCTGAGTTTGTGGCCTGGGAGCTAACCTGCTTCTGATACTCTTCTATAGGAATACTCTAGTAAGACTTTGACAGTTCAAATTGGTGTAAAGCGCTGAGGTCTGACTTGCTCCAGGTTAGCGCATTCTTCCCTTTTCGCAGTCCGTAGCCTGACATACATGACGTGAGCACCACTGGCCTCCCCTCCAGGCCGTGCATCAGCTCAGCGGGCTGCTGGCTCGGCTTATGTCCTACGTCACGTGTTTGATTTGCTGCTTCGGGTCTGACCGAGTTTAAAGTTCAGGTCCTGGGGGTTTAAGTTTAAGGCATTTTGTTGTTGTTTGTCAAGTCTGAAATATTTTCTTTCCTGATATTCATGAACTGACGTCTTGTCAGTGTGTTATCTGTTTATTTAAAAGCCTACAATCCCTTGCTAAAACCAGTGAGAACCGTTTAAAAACATTGCTAATAATTTTTTTCAGAAATATGGTGTATTTTAATCCGGATCTTTGTACATAAGTGAAAATTCATGAAAGAAACCAGTGATTTTGGATGCCGCCAATTCTGCATTCATGACTTGTCACATTAAGGAAGCTTGTTTTTCCCCAGTGTAAGTACTCAGCACTTCGAGAAGCTAGGCATCCAGCAAACCTCTAAAAGAAAAAAACCAAAACCTGTTTGCATTAAGATCTCAGTCCTGCAGTTCCTTATCAGAGCTCCCTTTCATTTTAGCCAATGTCTGATACCAAGCCCGTTTTTCCTCTCCTCCCTCCACTTTCTGCATCTATAATGATTTTAAGCTCTTCGGCACAGGACCTGTCTTTCCGTACTCCCATGCTGTCCGTAGCACACTCTGAATGCTGTGGCTGTAAATAGGACACAGGAACAGAAGTACTGATCTTAGTTGTGCCCACATCCAACCTTCACTGTACCACTCCCAATACCAGCACAAGGTTCAGCGCTGAAGACACAGCTCTGATGTTGCAGGTGAACTAAGATTTTGGCAGGAGAACTACCAGCTGGAGCAAATACAAACTCCAGGAAGGTGAATTATTCTTCCTCCAAGCTGGTTTCCTCAGCCTGTTCTACACCAGTATGGTTGTGCAGCATAGTTCCTTACGTTAACCCCTAGTAAAGCTTCTGTGAGATGCTGTAAGTGACTGCCAACGTCAGCGAGCAGCCAGCTGGCTTTTCCACGGTACCACTCCTTTCTCTCCTGCCGTCTATGTGAACGTGCTGTAGTTTCACTAGACACGCTAGCACTGAGTTTCTGCCATATTACAGCAATACAGCCCCCAAAACCCCACCCCAGCTACAGAGACAAAGCTTTCACTGTAAGAGGTGTCAAATGGAAGAAGACACACTGTGGGCTTGTTTTACAGGATTACACAAATAGACTTTTTGACAGATTTTCTTTGTGGGATCAGTAGCTCATTTAAACCGTATTCCTTTCATAGGCACTTTATTAACACTGATTCCCAGGCTTGTTAATTTGGCATCCTGTGCTGCCTGTGCATTGAGACGTTAAGCAGGTTTTCTCTTCAGCTGTGCTACCTGTACATGTGGAGGAGCAGCAGGACCTGGAAGGCATGACATCCCCTGCTGACTGCCATAAACCAGCTCTCAGGCTCCGCTGCTGCTGGGGCAGCGTGCTGTCAGTCACTGCCCGGAGAAGTGATTTTTCTGCAGAGTCGACAGAGCAGAGCGAGGGGCAGGGAGCCAGTAATCCAGAAATAGTAGAAACAATTGCTGCAAGAGAATTTTAAAAGCCATTGGAAACTTTTGAAGCTGGATCATGCCAAAAATAAGACCAGAATAGACTAGTACTTAGAGAAGATGTACCTCTCCAGAGATTTATCCCTGATTCAGATCTCATTATTTCTCTCCTTTTCCCTCAACATTTTCATAAGTCCCCCTCTTGGCAGTTTTCTGGAGACAGGGCATGACCTATGAGCGTGAGACAGCAGAAATCCTCTCCCCTCGCTAATATTGCGAGACAAATACTGGTAAACCTTTGCTGGATATTTGCCATGCGCAAGCCCCCCTGCAAGTGTCAGGTAGGGGGGTGCAAGAGACCCACAATGGCAGGGCATTAAAGCAGCCAGAGCTCACGAGGCCACTCCTGTCTGCGGGTGCCAGAGTAGCTAAGAGTGCAGCAACTCTTCCCTTCAGACAAGCCACTTAATTTTAAGAAAGTGGCTCTTGAGGAGGTGCAGAGCTAGCTGACCCCTTGCCAGGGGATGTGCTTGGCTGCACTGCCCATAGGCACAGCCCAGGCAAAGCAGCCCTGGCCGCGCTGCAGGGAAGGGCTCTGCTCGCCCTCTGGCTCGGCAGGGCCACTCGCAGGGCTGCGCTGGCACGCGTGGCAGTCCCCGCACCACCATCGTCCTTCTCTGGACAGCCAAATGCTGTTGACATCCCTTGCCAGAGGAGGGTCACATCCTGCTGGCTCAACATGGTGGGCAGGGACCTGCCATGCTACTGTTGGCACCTGAGCATAGACATGCTGTAAATGGCCTCATAAGAGTTTAGGGACCGGAGGAGAAATCTGCACAATCCTTACCCCTGCAAACATTTTTCCTGCTGTACCTTACAATTCACAGTGTCAGAGAAACCAAAGTGTTACTTATTCCCATCATCAGCCTGCTTGCACAGACCAGCTTTGCGGTGGCCACTAAACCCCCAGAAGGCTGAAGGGATAGGAGGTCACTGGTACTTGCTGAGGCACACACAAATCCCCAGGTGCCGGTGAGAAGGAAGATGTGGCGCCTGTTTGAAGAGAATCTCATATCTGAGTAAGTCATGCTTTTTTTGCAGAGAGCACTCAAAGACTGAAGCCAACCCAAAACTGAGTGGAATTTTCCCACTGAACCTAGAGGAAGAAGTAAAAAACTCATTTCCTATGAGTTAATCTTACAAAAATCACAACTCATTATGGGATTGGAGAGGATTATTTCAGTTTAAGCACTCTTAAGAAACATTCCCCCTCTCATTTATATTTGTGTCAGATGCAGAGTGGAGAGGTAGAAACTCAGAGACACAGCTGGTGGTCCTGCTTCAGAAAAAAAGTCACCTGTTATGAATGACTGCTGTTTCACTAGTTACCCAGAATGGTTTGAAGATAGCCTCTTTTCCAAGTTTTATTCTGATGTTCTTGTTATCTGGGAAGCATATCCTTCTAAGAGATCAAAGACTATTATTCTTTCAAGCATTAAAGCGGAACTGAAAGTGAGTTAGAGCTGGGATGTTACTGGACTGAGAGAGACAATTCAAAAAACAATACTAGAATTTTTTCTGAGAAAAGGCTTAAATTTTTCTTACGGAATATGCTTTTTTCAAGGGTGAGAAAATCCTTGTCAGGAAATCCAGTCTTTTCACCAGATGTCCTGTTTGCGATCTGCTACCGTTATGTGCTGCTTTGACTGATTTGTATTGATAACGCCTGGTACGTGGCACTTGAGGTGGAATAATGGCCACTTTCCTCCAGCTCACCCGTGTACGCCGTGCCCAGGCGAGGCAGGAGGAGCCCTCACCAGGGAGCCGCAGGCAGCGATGCTCCCAGCGCAGCGACGGCGCCCGGGTCAGCTGTCATCCCTCGAGCCCTGAACGCAGAGCAGATTACTTCTATGAACACGGTCCTTTGGGCCACAGTTTAATGATCTTCTAAGTAATTCTGGATCAGTCTCGATTATGCTTTCAGTACTGGATACTCATCTGAGGCCTTGATCATGTTTAACTAACCATTTACCTGTTCCCACCAAAATATGAATATTTTCCAAGTGTTCTCATATACATACGTGCATCTCTGAATTGGATCAACTTTAAATTCCCATCTTCCCTTTTTTTTTTGTTTAGTATAATGTCAACACACTGAATGTCTGCAGATGTACTGAGAAAGTTTGCTAGAGAACAGTCAATTACAGTCAATTCTGAATATAAAATGTTTCCCTTTTTGTTTGAAACGGAAAATAACCTGAAAGCCTTTCCCTGGTAATAAACCAAGCTCCGTTACATGTATTTTTAAAAGAAAAAAGAAATTATGATTTGGAGTAGTCACAAAGAAAGAGACCTCATCATGGTATCAAAAATAATATGTACTCCTAAGCACAGAATATAACAGTATTCTCTTTGATGAATAGGAATTGCTCCATTTTTAAGCAAGAAGCGCCTAATGAGGAGACACAGGCTGGCAAAGCAAACTCTCGGAGTACTTGCATCCCAGCCTCGAGTTGCCAGCAGGTTTTACCCACACACTGTATTTCAATACACACTCATGACTGATAATTAGATCAAATTTCTCTCCTTGACCAGCGTTTTATCCTCGTTCTTCCTTATTTGTTGCCTTATTAAATTAATGGATCTTTGTTTTATTCTTAGACTGCAGTACTTAGTAGGGGTAGGAAGAATTTTGTTTTTAATTTAACGAGTCAAAACAACAATCTTGCGATAAAGCGTGGCACATTAAGAACAGCTGTCTGCAGCCTTCTCCTGTTCTTTCATGCATCCTATTCTCTCTTCCAGCTTGGGAACATTTCACTTGAACTTAATCACAAAAAAACCCCCCAACCATCCCCAAACCACAAAACACACTTTGTTAGAAAACCACTACAGAAAATAACGTGGCCATTTAGAAGAGACTTCTCTTGTGTGTGAGGAAGTCAGGACTCCACACAAGTGGAAGAGGCCAGAGGTATCTGACAACCTGCAGACTGCTAATTTCAGCATTACCTTTGCTTTAGAAAATTGGCTGTTCCCTCCATGTAGCATCATCAGGTTGGCTCTGCTTTCTTTACTTATTCTATGAAATGCTAGTCTCCCTTAAGTGACTAGTAGTAATATATGATTACAGCAGTTCATGGGTGTTGGGGTGGGGAAGGGGAAGAGAGCTTTAGAAAACAAATCTAGACTAATTAAAAAGCTGAAACAAAAAAATCTTTGCTAATTAAACATGTCTAATTTTTCCTTAGTTACTAAAACTGGGTGGAAAATCTCAACACAACCAAACAAAACCTGATTTTGTTGGATGGCAGGGTTTTAATGAAATTGGAAAAAAAAAGTTTTCAAATCACAAGACTTACAGTTTCCATAAAATCTTCATTTGAAGGCAGAGCTATTAAAAATAAATGCAAAATATTCTATAATAACAACAGCCCCCAAGGTATTTCCCTTTCCACAGCAGGAGCTCAAATTCATGGCATAGTGCAATTACACTAGATAGAAAAAACCAAAATGTAGGATGTGACTCAATGACTCATATTGTACCTATTATTCCTTACTTTTGACATTTCTCCAGTTCTCACCTATAACTGCTTTTAAGGCTGTAGAAGTCCTGATTCAATTTATGCGTCTTTAGAGACTTCACGGCGATACCTAATTTACAGGTATAGTCAGCTCATACTCCGTATGCAGACTGTGCCACCTTGAGAGTGGGAACTCACCAGCTCACCAGTAATACACTGGAGGTCTGATTCATTCTTTAAAATGAGACTTTTTCTCCTGACTAGCTACATCAGGAACCTGCTTCCTAACCTAGGTGTTGTTTAGTGGACATGATTCTGCAGTTTTGCTTTTTCCCAGGCTGTCAGGGAGCACCGACCTTGCGAGAGAGCCCATCCTCACATATGCTTGGTTCAGTTCTGCAGCCAGACACACTATCTGGAGAGTGTAGACTTTGTTCATGATGCAGATGATCTTCCTTACTCCACTATGCTTTAATTATATATGCAGTTCACCAACTCAAGATGACAAGAACACCTGAAACCAAGCATGTTCAAGGAAATGTGATATTTGTAAGGGACTGAGACTATTATTCTTCTGAAAAAAATCTAAGTTAGACTGAACCAGACATACGAAAGAGCAAGGTAAGAATGAACAGCCTGATCCCAAACTTATTCATATTTGAGATAAGCTTGCAAGTATTTGTAAACATATCCAAGACCTTTTAAAGTTGTAATGCTCATTTTTAACTCCTACTATAAACAAAGAAAGATGTGGTTGTCTGATCTTCTTTCATGAACTGGAATTACTAAAGCATTTGTGCAGCCTTAGGTCAGGTTAAAATATGAGCCCTGCAGCCATGCAAGTAAATTAAATTAATTTCTGGACTACTGCTAAACTGTTTTTTTATGGGGTTCAACTTATTTCGATTCACTGCGAATTTCTGATTTTCTCTCTCTCCTCTTGCTACCAACAAAGACTTCAGAAACCTTACGGTTTCCCTGTCATTTTAGGTAGATCATGTCTTGGCTAAGGAAAGATGAAGGCAGTAGTCTTTTTTGTCTGTTTGTTTACTTGTGAAGGTTAACTAGGACAGCATCCCGTAACTTGTCAGTAATAAAGAACAGGATTTGTTCTTCCTCTCTCAAACTACAGCTCGTCACACTAACTGTTTCAATGCACAGAGTTTTTATCAGTGTTATCTGAGCTTCAAAACCTGTGCAAAAAGGACCACCACAAAAAGTTTAAACCCGGTTCCAGTACAAGCTCTCATCAGCTTCAAGAGTGCATCGCCTTTGTCAACTTTTAGAAATAAAAGTATGTGAAATATAGGTCAATTAGTATCTGGCTTTAACAGCAAAGCTATACTTCTGTTTTGCACTGAATGAAAAAGAGGGTTTCTAAACTCTTTTGAAATCCTAATATTGTCAAGGGGAATACTTTATTTTATGAAACTTAATATTTATGAAAATGTTTTATAATGCAGCCCCAGTATCAGGCTTTTGGAAACAGCACCACATTAGGACTAATGCGCTTTTTGTGGATGCAAATAGTTGGAGATAAAAGAGATGTCATTTTAATGCCAGGGCTATAGACATCCCAATGACACTGAGCAACTCACAGACAGCAGAGAAAAATGGCATGTCTCTTTTTAAATGCATAGCCTCAAAAGTAATGTGCAGATGTGAATAACAAATATTACCTTCCCCATCAAGCACTCATCAACTGATTTGCATAGTCAGAAAACACGTCTCCTACACCTATACACACAAAGTGTTATATTGCCCCTGTGCATACTCACCCGCTTCGCACTCGTGTCTAGGTGACTGAAAGTCAAGGAAACGGACCCAGTCATAATTCCCCTGTGAATGCCAAGCCAGATGGTTTATGTCTCCACAGCTGTGAAAATCCACCTTTATAAGGCAGATGTAAGAAGCACCTGCACATACATCCTTTTCCAACTAATGCTCGAAGAGGGACTCAGTGAATAAAGCAGCAGTTCACCATGAACGACACGGTGCTGCCCTCTGCACTTGCTGAGGGCTTGCAAGCCCCACTCCACGTCTGCCCCCACATGGGACTGCTCGGGACAAATCTTATCAGAAGTCTCTCCTGATCTTATTCATAGAAGCTCCCTTTAGACTACTTGGAAAGAACATTTTGCAGTTAATTTTTAGAGTTAATCGCAGCACAAGCTCAGTAACACTCAGATAAAACATTGCATCTCCAAAGCTCCCTTGACTCTCCTTGACAGTCCCAGCACAGCTCCACAATTCAGCTATGATTCACCAGGAGCCACAGCTTTATGATAAAATCAGGCTAAATGCCAATGAACCTTGACTAAGTTTTCTGCAATATGCTTCCAGGAATGGCGGTGGTTTATGACTGAGAAAAATTGCTGACCATAGCTATGTTTTGATGCAAATTTTTGAGTTTTCATACTGGGCCCTGAAAACAAAGTACAGACTAAAACGCTCAGTGCTTCTTGAAAGCTGGGATAGCAATGTTTCTACTAGAGCTACTGGTTTTTGTAGCACACGAAAGAGACCTAATGTCAGCAGGGTGCCTTCTGAGGTGCTGTGGATTAGAATAAGCCAAGTGCCCATTTCATGACAGAACAGAAAAAACATTTTCCATACATCTCCACAGAGTGTTTCTACCTTACTTGATCGCCATTCAACAGAAGGACTGATGACAGCTTAAAATAAGGTTGTCTTTCTCTACCTAAGCCCTCAGAAAGAATGAACCACACAGAACATTAGGAGAAGAAATAGTAAGTAAATGTATCAGACAGGGGAAAGTCAAGATGTTTGAGATTTTAAATGCTACAATATTATGATTTAAAACTAACAGTGAAGTAGCTCTGTCTTATCAGGGCAAACTTTCCTCTGGACAAGTCAGACTGCCAGCGTGCATCCTGCTCACCTCTCCTGCTCTGTACTTGTGTGTGTATAATTGTTGTGGAACAAGTCTTGCGTTTACACCTAAAGTATTACCTCTTGTGGATTATTTTACTTTCACAGTCATAAAGAGAAGATTTGATGGGTTACAGTGTGAGGTTTCTTAGCTTGTCAAGTACTGATGTATTAAACCCTTACAGAAGAATAGCAAAACAATTTTTCTCTATCACATCAGAGTTAAATTTGGCCTAGAAATTTCAAGGCTACTGAACATTTTTCCTCCAAATTCAGAAAGCTCCTAGCAATTTTATATCACTGATCACTCCTTTGCAAATTCATTCTTACACACATAC
>NW_009194727.1:0-13095 GCF_000690835.1 Fulmarus glacialis | reverse complement strand
CAGGAATGCAGCCTTTTGCCACTTCCATTAAATTTTTCATTCCAATTTTCTACAGTGAAAGAGTATTCTGACTGTCCAGTCTGCTCAGTCAAGCAGAGTAAGCTCTCATAACTGCTGACAAAAAGGTCACTTTGCTAGCATTTTGCTATTCAGTGTCTATTCTAAGTCTTGATTTTTAACTCAACACTAAAATAAGTAATTTTTTGTTCTGCAGGCCTCAAAGGTTGCCAAACTGCTTTTGGAGCGATCAGAATAATTTATTTTGAAGGTGATGGCTGAGACTCTGTATTTACTGAGAATACTGAATTGTTATTCTGATGTCTGCCCATGAAAAAATGTACATGCTCTCCTCTTCTTCTTGTATTCTAGATACAGGCTAGGATGAAAATAAAATGGAAGGGGCTACTTTTATTAAGTAAAAATCAAAGCTCCCCATAGGGAACCAGAGGTTATTCAGTACTGTAGTCTTATAAACCAATCTCACAGTATTTTTCACAGAAGTAAGGTGCTACCCTCCATCACTTTGGCCAGCTTCCTGGTCTTGTTGCTAATGCTTTTTCCAATCTGTTTCTTAATTAACTTTCTATGATAAAGTCAGTCTTTACTGCCCATCCCAAACTACATTGTAGTACTGCAATTAGGCTGTTAAACAATTGCAACGTGATCTCCTCAGGCAAGGTGCACAGATCAACAGCGCAATCTGTGCTTATCGTCTTGTATATCATGCTACGTCACTGAAGTTTCTTGCTTCTGCAGAATAGAGGTTTGCAGTAGGAGCCTGCAGGTCTTTTGGTTGTGCTTGCAGCACCGTGAAAATAAACACACACTGCTAGTGCTCATTGTAATGAGAAAGGAGCTCAATCTTGCCCTCCCAGTAGGATGTCAGAGAGACTGTCCCCTCCCCACACCCTTCTCCCCCAAGACATTGGGCAAAAAACCCCCAACAACTTCTATTTCTTATTTATCATTTTAAGTAGATCACAGGTAGGCTAAAAGCTCAATTTATCTCAGATTATTCAGATTATAACCTGAAGCAGGTTTTACAGCTTCTCAGGGTACTATGCCATACACGCACATATGGCTTTCCAATGTGAAGCACTGCAGACTTCTGTGCAGAACTCTGCCTGCATGAGTGGGACTTCAGAGCACTAGAAAAGATACAGTCTCTACTGGTTATATGCTGGAACAGATTTTTTTAAGAGTGAACTGCAGACTTATTTTTAGTGGCACAGACGCACCTACTGTCTCTCATTGAGACTGGCACAAAGACACAATGGCGCATTCCCAAACTGAGACAGCATCTGTCCTCAAGTGTTTTTCCTCTTTAAAACAAGAGGACTCTTTCCTTCTTTTTCACCCTCTGCCTTCCTATTTTTAAGACTGGGAAAGGTCAGCACATGGGCTCTTGCCGCCTACCAACCTAAGCAATGTTTGCCACAGATACTCCTCTAAAGTATCAGGTTTTATACCTTCATTCAGCTTGGAGTTGAGAAAGAGAACCTCCTCCACCTGTAAAGGCTTTCGCTGAATTCAGTTTCCTCTGGGAATCTCCCCAGATACACACGTTATTTAAATCCACCAGCTGGGAGTCTTCCCTTCTGCTGACTCGGTGCCTACAGGGTGTAGTGCCTTCCTGAGCCCTTACAGGGCCCATCCACCCTGCCACAGAGGGACATTCAGGGTAAAGGCATTTCAACTTCGGTCCCAAAACACTAAGATTTTGGTTCAGATTTGCATTAAGAAAAAGCAAGAATGGAACATGTAGTATACAGAGATGAAGTACCCACAAGCCAGGTACAAGTAAAATACTTGAAGAAACCGATGCATTTGAAATGAAGGCACAGGACAATTCACTCCCCAGAGTTTTGGGGAAAGCAACCAGTGATATGGCAGGTTTAGATGGGAAGTGGGGGTTATCTGACTGGAAAACAGCAAATACAATGCCTTTATCTAATAAAGGAGCCATAAATTATGTTGGCAGCAGTGGAGGCATTTGTTTGGCTTTGCTTTTACCAAAACTTAAGTGAATTTTAAAGAAAAGAATTGTTATAGACATGGAAGGAAATAGGTAATAGCAAATGGGGGACAAGACACAACGTGAATTTGCCAGTGTTAGATCAGATTAGACTGATTTCTTTCTCTGGTGAGATAATTAGTATTCACAGAGGGAAACATATGGCTGATCTAACATCAGAAATTATTTAAATTGCTACCACATAGGAAGTTATTAATTAAACTGGAGAAGATAGGGAATACCCATGAGAATTGTAGGCTGCAAGAAATGGGCTAAAGATGGTGGCGTGGAAGGGAGCATGAAGCTGGAAGGAAACAGGCAGGCAGTTCCTCAGCAATCGGTCTTCTGGTCTCATCTTACAAAATGTTCTTGTTAGTATTTGGAGCATGCTGGTGGTTTGCTGACCCTGTGAAGTTGGGAGGCATTACGAAGATGTAATAGGGTTAGACAACCGTATTGGAAGAAATGGATGACCTCGCAGACTGGAGTAATAGAAATTGTACGAGTGAACATCATTCTACATTGAAAGCGTATTCATTTCAGGACAGACAACAAAAACTTCTGCTTTAAGGGTTGGATATAAACTAGAAATGATCAGAGAGGAGAAAGACCTGGTTGTTTCCTAGCGTGGGATAGTCACTGTCCTCTCTGATGAATAGGAAAAGCATTTCTGTAACACTGCTACAGTCAGCCATCTTTGCAGTAGGACAGAGTTTATCCTGCCAGGCCTCTTCCATACCCTCAGAGAAGCAGCACATTAGGAGGCTGGCATTTAAGACACTGTGACAGGGCACTGTGATGAACGGAGCACTCATGCCTTTGCAAAGCCATTCTCTCAGGTTCCTGAAGATGCAAGCAGACATAGAACCCAGTGCCACTACTATACTGACGACACTCAGCTTTTAGAGCTTTCTCAGTGACCACATCAGAGACTATTTAAAAAGAAAGAAATCAGATTCTTGGGAACAAGATGTCAGTGAGAAAGAAGTGCCAATATGCCATTCTGTGCTAGATCAGCTGAATGTGAGCCTGCAATGAAATCATATCCAAACATTTTATACATCTTGGAACTAATTTTAGTTGGGCTCCTAGTTTTTTCATTTGTCCTGCTTAAACTCAGCTTAAATAAAAGCACAGAATGTCAAAGAAAGGCAAACTGCAAGACAAGACTTTATAAATTATTAAAGATAAGGGATGTCACAGCAGAAATTCGGTCTCTGTACTTTATAAGGCTGTCACGTTAAACTTTATGAAGGGCCAGTCTGAAATTGGGGAACACATTTATTCTGAAATGAACTTCCAAAAAAACAACAAAAAAGTGCTACTTCCAAGCCAAATGAAAGGTACATCTCTTGAACTTGGTCTTCTGTAGCATAATCATATGGTAATGCAAGTATTAATTCAAGTATATCTAAAATACCCCCCTAAAATACAAGAGAACTTTTTCCTTCACTCAGACTGGAGCAGGACCCATCCTTCCAAAATAAGAAGCTTCCTAAACACATTTGTGTATCAAGGGAGGAGGTGAAAAACCAGACACTCAATAGGGATGATCGCATTGCTTAATACATTATTAAAAGGGTGCTCAAAGTGAAAACTATAGAATAAAAAACCTTCAGAACACAACCAGAGACTGTATTGCCACCTAGCAGAATATGTAAAAATAGATAAGATTGACTAAAATATGTTTTAGAGATTAGTGAGGAAAAGCTCTTGATTCCCTAACAGAAGGAAAAACCTGAATTATTAATGAAGCTGGGATACTGACTGCTGTTGAAATTGAAAGTAGGCCTGCAAACTCGGACATCTGGCCCTGAGCATGGCTACACTCCAAGTTTGGGAGAAGACAAGAAGAGAGAAGCTTTGGCAAACAGACGAATACACCTTTCATTGGAAATACTTGCACCAGAGCAGAGGATCAAAAGTTCCCCAGTTCTGTCTACCCCAGGGACACCCTATGACGAATGTCCCATGAATTACTGCAGGTTTCAAAACACTCCACAGCTGCTAAAGGACGGAGTCTGATCTGATCAATCAATGAAAAGATTAAGCTGTTTTATAACAAGCATTCTTAAAAAAAAAAAAAAAAAGAGCTAGAGAATGACCACACTGTTCAAATGAATGAAACCGTTCACCTGTTAGACACACTTTTCCCAAAACTCCTGTTCAAATTTTGCAACTTTAGCAGATCTGAGCAGATAGCAGGCTGCTCAGGCATGGCTAGAGCTGAGCTCTGCTCCTTCATCTGTTGCAAGATGGCTTTGTGGGCAGTGCGACATCACATCTCTGGGCACCAGAAGAGTACAGCTCTCCAGACAGACTGCTGGAGTGGCAAAGCAGCCTACCATTCACTGCCTGCTGTGTCATTGCAATAGCCCTGGGTGGTGGGGCTGGTATCACCCCTACTGCCAAGGAAGGGCTCAGGGCTTGTGGGTCAGGCTGTTGCTTGGGGTCTATAGGAGCAGTAAACTCTCCTCTTCCCACATCCCTTCCTCATTCAGCCTTGGAAGGAACAGTAGAGCTAGACCTCCCAGCACCTCCCACAGCCACCTTCCATCTCAGCCCTGCTCCCCTCTAAGCCCCTGCCTCCCCATCCTCTTCCTACAGCAGCAGTGGCCTGGTCCCTGTCCCACAACCTTGTGATAGCAAAATTCAATTTTGCCTCCTCTATCTAAAAAAGTCCAAATGAGTGTTGAACTCTTCAGGGCCTACAGGATTTGGTATTGAGGACTAGTGTTGGTATAGTTTAATGACCTTTTGCATTTCAAAGGCAAGGACATGACTTTCTGAACATACTCAACAATAGGGTGAGGTTGAGTCTTAGCGAAAGACTGCAGGAGTCTTAGATATTCCCAGGATAAGGAGGACTTGAATCAGAGAAGCAGCAGTTGTTGGTACCAAAGGAGGTGGCATCTCCTCTGTGAGCTTTGTCATGAGCACTTGTGAGTACCCCAGGTATTTCTGGGAGTGCACTTTGGGTCAGAAAAGCCAGAGGTTTCAGAACCCAAACCACTGCTGCTCTCTGTGGGCCTACAGGGCAGGAAGGGCAAGTTTCCTGCTATTTCCAGCTATTAAAAATGACAGGGAAAGAACCAGCCTTACAGCAAGATACCAAAACCCTAAAGCATTCCTTAAAGGACTGAAAAGGTTGAGGGTAATTGGTAAGGCTTCAGTTTTCAATGAAGGAGCTTCTCCTCTTTGAGCTTGGTGGCAGTGCTTAGTTCCAGAAGCAGAAAGCCTCTGGAGCCCAAGTCACCGCTGCTGAGGCTTTGAAAGGTAGAGAAGCAACATGGGGATTGGTACAAAGTTGCACTCATACAGGACTTAAGTTATTTAAAGGTGGTCCCATGACAGATTATGTATGTCTAGGGTCTGAACCACTTCTGATCAGAGCATGACTCTATTACTATTTTGAATGCCTTGTGCCAATTTAAACAGAGAGAAAGAAACTATAGTCAAGCTCTAAGGTCACTTCACTGCTAAGGTGTGTTGTCCTCCTCACACCCCAGTTGTAGTACCTCCTTCCACTTCTTGGTTATTCACTTACACGGTGCACACCATAACTTGCAAGCTTAGGGAAAAAATAGCATCTAGAAAACTTAAGGTTTCTGCAAATTCAAAAAATGTTGCTAGGCATTTACACTAAGTTATGGTCATTACATGTGGTCATTAGGAGAAGAACAGTCACTGAAAAACTGCAGTAGGGGAAAACCACAAGAATTGAACATCAACAAAATGATCAAGCAATAGTATACTATTTCTGTCTCTAACCCCCTGCAAGGTAAACATGTTGAATAGACACATTTGTCAGATACGCTTTATTAAGTTGTCATTAAACAGAGCAACTAATGTCAGGGTTGGGTCTCGGAACCAACAGTTCCAGCTTCGCGGGCTGGCATACAGTTGTACAAGGTAGTACAAGTTGTACAACTACCAGTTGTACAAGGTAGTACAGAATAAAACTAAACGGTGACAGCTCACAGTCAAACTTCTGATCAGAATGAGGTTAAAAACTAGAATTAAAGACAAATTAAATTTGTGCTTAAATTTCATTGAGCATGTTGAAAACTAAAACTGAAACAGCTCCTTTTCACCTAGAACTGAGAAAGTTGTATGCTTTTCATATACAGACGCATAAATGATCATCAACACACATGCAGAACACAAGACCCTGGTCAACGTGAGTAAACGTTGATTTTAGAAAGCCAAGCTTCTCAGACGCTTCTGAAAGTCTCAATTAGCATCTACCTTCCTGTCTACACAGCATCATAACTTTGAAAAATCTGACCCTACACCTCATTTGGGACTTAAGTACTTTGAAAATTTTACCTCTCAGCAGCATGTATCAAATTCAGACTTTCCTTCTAATCCTATTGTTGCAAGTTTCACAGAATTCCCAGTGTCACTGCCGTTTATGATCACATTTGGCTTGAACTGAGCTTTTGAGTTTCCCTGAAGCTTGGCAGCAGAGCTCAAGCAACAGAACGAGGACTGCAAAGTTGATACATGTGAATAGACATTTTTAGGAAAGGGATAAGAATACTTTACAATTCAACAGCACACTCACCTGGATCTGGGGTTTTGATTATACTGAGATGCCAAGTGATGCGAAACACAATTTGTATCTGTTCTTTCCCCTCAGAGACCTGCACTGTATGAGTGAGATTATAGCAAAAGGCTTGGTGTGTGAATCATTTATTTGAAGGATATCATTAGCAACTTGCTGTGTTCTCAGTCGACTGCCTGTTCCTATCCACCTCAGTATTTGTTAAGGATGGTATATTGGTTTCATTTTAGAATATTCCTTTATGTAGTTGTCTGTAGGAAACGAATTTTCCATGCATATTAGCCAGATTCTTCAGCATTAATATACATTAGTTGCAATTTCTTTTCTAAGTGGAGTGTGACAACAGTCTTTTCTTTCTCTTTCTGGGGGGCTAGACAATTCCTTAGTTTAACTGGATATAATCTGTGCTTTACAGCAGTTCTAATGCACAAGAAAGACCTTATACTATGCACAGCAGGTAAGAGGGCTTTTCTTGCAAGAGTCCTCAGCATTGTTATTGTTGTTGTAACACAGTAGTAATATCCAAACTCTTTTTGGGTGGGTTCAAACATAAACCAGTTATTTTTAAAAATAGGTTTCCACCCCCTCCCTCCCCCTCTGATTGCTCTTCTTGAGCAGATGCAGAATCCTAACACATTCACATACATAAGTCCCTCGGTAGTACATGACTATATTACATAGAAAATGGGTAGCAACTCTAAACAGATTGCAATTCTCTGCCCTGCTTATCATCTTTTTTAAAATTTTAAACAGAAACCATAAAATCGAAGATAAAAGCAGTGTACAAGGGTAGCAAGTCCTTGTATATTTGCACATGGTTCATTTCTGGGTGCCTCACTACAGTGAGAACTGCAACAAAAATATCACCATAAACCCTAAAAAAAGTACATGCCTAGAGCACGTTAGCACCCAGCTCTCTCAAGGCAATGTACTTTTCAGAATCAGAAAAAGGTCATGAAGAGGAAATCTGTAAATCCTGAATATACAGCTGCTCTGAAGTTACACCAGCCTTATAGGCTTGTATAACTGACACTGCTATCCAGCCCATACTTGGAGAGTTTACTACCAGCTTACCTTAGTAGTAGCAAATGGCAGGCAAGATGGCAACTGAGTTTAGCTAAGCAGGTTTGAAATTCTGCTCTGAATCTCCCATCAGGAGGTGTGGTAGTACAACAAGCACATGCCTAGGAGTATTGCAAAAGTTTCTCTGCTGCTGGAGAAAGTCAAACTTGTATATAGACACTTATGTAGCCATTTGAATACTTGCAATATATCTACATAAAGCTCTAACTTCATTGTATACTAAGAGTTATTTGAATGTATGACAGGTTGCTTAGTTGGCCTTGTACCAATACAGATGCATATAGTCTTAGAAAGAATATGGTTTCTGCACACAGATCACAAAGAACTTGATAAATAGTGAAGGAGTTTAGCAAGGGTGTGATAAACATGATATCATCATAGTGCCGTTCATCTAGTATCGCCTCTACCAGTTACAATGCACACAGTTCTAAAACTACATAGATATTGCATGATTATGTTTAACATCCTATTATTTGAGCATATTTTTCTTCAATTTATAAAGAAAGGCGGGTAGGGTACTTCAGAAGAAGAGAAAAACAATTTTTCTGGAAATGTTTATGAAAGTTTTTAATATCTCAATATCGTCTCTGTAAAGTGGTGAGATGAACAAAGGACACTCTTCACATACTTCCTTCATGACTGCAAAAAGAGTTGTTTAGCTTTAAACAAGTCTCTCCAAAAACAAATAAATGGATTTCAGCTTATCCAATTGTAATAACATTAGCTTTTAGGAACATACTATCTTCCTGAATTATTATTGTATTGGATTGGACAAAGGGAAACCAAATAGATGTGTCACACAGTACAGAAAGAAGAAAATAACACTCTAGGGGCTGCAATTCAAGACGCCTGGCTTTGTTTTTGGACTTCCGAAAAAGGAAGCAAGCCATGCTTGTGCGGAAATGCACTGTTGCAGGCACGTTCTCCATCAGCCTGATGCCAGGAGGCTCACTCCCTCTGGGAGAAGGGGGCATTCAGCATCAGCTCTATACTACAAAAACATTTCTGCTATCAGTAGACACTATGGAGGGCAATTAAACGTCTGTTTCAGTTGCACAGTGGACTAGACAGAAGTTGAAGCTCTTCCAATTGCCTTTGCTTTTTGGACTGAAGGACCAAGCCTGAAAATCTCTGGCAAATACAGGAAAACAGAAACACTGTATATTTAATATGGCTCTGCAAACAAGCTGTGGATCATTCATCACTGCTTCAGTTTAATATGTCATATAGGACTACCAAAGCCATGCATGTATTAATACCACCAGTGATGGGCTTAAAAAAAAAAAAAAAAAAAAAAGTGGAGATACTGCAAAATGGAGACCAGTGTATCTATATGTACCAACTGAAGTAAAATTAGGGAGGAATTAGAATTGTTTATAAAACTGTTGGGGGGAACGCGTACAACAAAAAACCCCAACCCCGCTTGACCCCCTTTCTCCCCAGATATGATTTGAGCCAGTTCAGCAGCACAATTGTTAGTATTGACTGTTGGGCTGATTATATTGCTTATTACCAGTACATAGTACATCTCAAAACACTCATCTGTACCCTGTCCCTTACACAGATAGCCCTTCCTTTGAGAAAATTTGGTGGAGGAAAATGTTGTCTCTTCATGTCAATAGCAAAACAATCATTATCTTCATCTGGGTCAGGATTTCACCCGCTCTCTATCTCTTGACCTTAACTAGCCAAGACAAGGTCAACTCACAACTTCAACTAGCCTTTGGACTTTATCATATAGCATTTTATATAAAATAACAGTTACAAAGACACAATGCATAAGAAGAGAGGGAACAGAAATCTAACTCAGACACCTTGCACAGAAAAGACACTCATCTCCACACTGGTGAATACGGAGTCTGAAGTTGTGCTGAACCTTAGCTCCAAATGCGAAAGTTTTTTGACTTTGTCTGGCAGTGTTTAAGGCATTTCCAACTCTAACAGCATCTTACTCATCAAGTGTAAGTGCCAAAAGTCCCACCAGGCTGAAGCATGACCACTTGGAACAAATCCTGGTAGGAACCTCTGGGAATCCTAAGTGGTCTTCTGACTGTTGGTGCAAAAGAAATGAACAGCAAGTTCAGCAGAAAACTCTGCACAAGGTGTCTGCCCACGTGCATGCATATGCACACAGATGTGTATATGTATTCCTTTAGACTACAGTTCACCTTATTCATGACATACCTGTTTAAAAGTGATTGCTACATTGTTATCATATTTCTTAATGATAGGGCTAATTTATCAGATATGTAAACAATCTGCAAAACAAGTCAACTTGGGGACACACAGTCCTAGTGCTAATCCCAGCAAGCTCCCAGATTGCTTCCAGTTAGGAAAAAAAATGTTAGTGCGGGAACACAGGATCTAGAAGGCTCAAATATGAGAGGAGCTGGACACTGCCTCTCATTAATTGGTTAGAAGCAAGTGCTCACCAGCTGAAAGAAGTCTGACTCTGTATGTACAGAACCATCCAAGAAAAAAACCTTGAGCTATAAAAGCAGCTTTGTAGAGTTCCACATTAAAATGTTATAATTCCTCCCCATTTTTCACTTTTTTTTTTGTATTGAGAACGCATGGGTATATATTTCCATTTTTAATGAATTTGAAATAAATACTTGAAGCTTTTTTTTTTTAAAATGACAACATTAAATTGTACATAATTTAATAAGCACAACAAATAACATAACAGGGTGCTTGCAATACCTATTGTCCAGAAGTGAAACTCAAGAAGATTCAGTTATTATTCTTACGCAGTACCCTAGTTATATATGCCATATTTGTATTGCACCAACAAAGCAAGTTAAACTAGGAACAATTAGGAGTTTAATATGCCACAAAAAAGTTGCCCTCTTCCCTAAAAAGTGAGGAAGGTAATACGCACACATTTTTGTATTGTGTAAAAATTAATAGAGTAGTGTAAATAAGCCAACTTCAAAAATTTACTGAAAAAAATAACTTGATTGTCAACTTAAATTTTTTTCCCATTCATTTCTTAAAACCATTTCTTTCTGCTTGGGTTCCCCATCTCCCGCAAACTGGGTACCAGAGCTCAGCTGTGACAACTTGTGGAAGTTTTCGGTCACAAAAATCGAAGAGAGAAAGCCGTTGCTTTAGGCAATATAAAGCCTGTTGTTTGAAATCAATGATGTGTACTTCACCAGATCATGACTACAGCCAGTAACAGCTAGAACATCTATGCCTCTCTCTGTAGAGAGTTATTTTCAGTGGCTTTCATGTCCTCTTGCCTTTGTCACAGAGCAGCTCTGCCAGGGTTTTCCAGGACCACAAACAGTTGTTATTTATTAGGGACTCTAAGCTGGTCAAAGCATGAATGCAAATGCTATGACTTACAACAAGGTGAAGTTTTCCAAGAACAATTATCCTAATAAGCAAAGAGTCTGGGAACAAACAGATACTCCGTACAACTTAATTACGTTGCCTTGGAGCTAATGGTTTTGGGGCTGTTTTCACAGGCTGAAGCTGCACCCTGGCCTGTCTCATAGGCTACACTGTGATGCCACATCAGTTTGCCAGGCGGTACTGCTGCACTGCAATGGAGCACAACGGCAATGCATCGCTAGAGTGATCAGCTCCACTCTCAGTGCAGCAATGTCATATATTAACTCTGGGACAAGCAATCCCCTCATGGTGGCTGTCGTTGCTGGCAACTAAGCCCCACCCAGCCACTCGCTCATTCCCCCTGCATGGGATGGGGGAGAGAATGAGAAGAGTAAAAGTGAGAAAACTCAGTTAATAGGTAAAGCAAAAGATGCACACACAAGCAAATTAAAACAAGGAATTCATTCACTACTTCCCATCGGCAGGCAGGTGTTCAGCCATCTTCAGGAAAGCAGGGCTCCATCATGCGTAACGGTGACTTGGGAAGACAAACACCATCACTCCAAGAGTCCCCCTCCCTTCTTCCCCCATCTTTATATGCTGAGCATGATGTCATATGGTATGGAATATCCCTTTGGTCAGTTGGGGTCAGCTATCCCGGCTGTGCCCCCTCCCACCTTCTTGTGCACCTCCAGCCTCCTCACTGGTGGGGTGGGGTGAGATGCAGAAAAGGCCTTGGCTCTGTGTAAGCACTGCTCAGCAGTAACGAAAACATCCCTGTATTATCAACGCTGTTTCCAGCGCAAATCCAAAACATAGCCCCATACTAGCTACTATGAAGAAAATTAACTCTATCGCAGCCAAAACCAGGACATTCTCCACTCCTTATTCCATACCACTTATGTCATGCTCAGGTCCCACACTATCCAATACATCCTCATTAGCCACCACCCCCCTTCCCATCCTTTGATATAATACACAGATATCATTCCCCTAGTCTATTGGCCACCCCTATGAAACGTCCATAAATGTCCACAAAACGTCCATTGAATTCATTTAGTCCATGACTTTGGGCTCCATCTGTTATGGTGGTCACTCGGGACAGGAGAGTGGTGTGTTGCATGGAGTTACTGGGCACCAAAGCCCAGGGTCAGTGCTGCACTTGCACTGCTGCTTGTAAAGCTTGTCCTCCATTGGTTCAGGTGGTTCCTGCTATAGTAATTCCCATAACATGCAACTCAAATCCCAAATGACAAAAATTTAAAGGTATTTCTGTTACAATCTCCACCCTGGACCCTTTGGACCAGACCATAGGGTTTAACATTGCAGTGAACTCCTCCCCTTGCCCTTGCTCCGGCTTGGACTTATCCACAGACTGCAGTCCCTTAGGGTGTACCTGCTCCAAGTGGAGCCTTTTATATAAGCCACAGTCTCTTCAGTGGTATACCCGCTGCGGCATAGACTTATACACAGCCACAGTTGCTTTGAGGGGCACCTGTTCCAGCATGACCTTCTTCATGGGCCACAATGAGATATAGCTGCTCCAGTATGGCCTTACCCACAGCCACAATCCCTTCAGAAGTAAACTTTCACCAACATGGCCTTACCCATGGCTGCAGTCCTTCCAGGGGTGTACCTGCTCTGTGGTGTGCTTATCCATGGCCACACGCTTTGAGGTGCTCCAGCATGAACTCATGTATAGCCACTGATGCTTCAGGGTGTACCTGCTGCAGCATGGACTGATCCACAGCCACAGATGCTTCGAGGTGTACCTTCTCCAGCGTGGACTTATCCTTGAGCCACAATCCCTTCAGAGGTATATCTGCTGTGGCATAGACATAACCACGGCCACAGATGCTTCGAGATATACCTGCTCTGGTGTGGGCTTATCCACAGCCACAGATGCTTTGGGGTGTCCTGCTCCCACGTGGACTCATCCACAGGTCACCATCCCTTCGACTCAAGTTCACACTGGAGTTCCAGCCTGTCCAGCACAGTAGCACAGAAACAGCAGCGATGCCCTGGCCATCTGCCAGCTCAGGCGCATGTAACCATTGCTGTTCTCAAACTGTTCCCAGGCACAGCACAGTAA
>NW_009194726.1:0-17240 GCF_000690835.1 Fulmarus glacialis | reverse complement strand
TCCAGCGCGGCTTTTCTCAACAGCAAAACAAAAGGAATGTGAAATCAAAGGAGTTATGGGGTAGACTTTCTGTTACATTTAAGCCACCTTAAATTAAATACCGAGCTATACCCAAAAGAAAAAAATCCAGCTTAAGCAGGCAGAACCCAAACTATTTAATCACTCCTATATTTGATTTCACATCCAGCTTGATAATATCAGCGAGGCGAGGCTGCCATGCCAGACACGAGAATACCAGCACATACCACCCCAAATCAGTAAATAACGCTGCTCGTATAATGGTGTCTGGTATTAGTTAGCAACAAGTTAAGTTCTTGCATTCTGCAGTAGTCGGAGTGACTTAGAAACACTTACTGTTAGCCATAGGAGTGCATTTAATTAGCTTCTGATTCAGGGGGCTGGGGGGTTTTTTCTCTTCTTTTTTTTTTTTAAATCATTAAATAAAGTGTCACCCCTAGCCAGTGCTGTAAACTCTATTTTGATTGTGGCTGCAATAACCCCTTTGGGCGTCATTCAAATTGTACTAAACAGTTTCTGGAGAGTGCTGGTTTCTCTCAAAATAAACCAAAGTCCGGCTTTGACAAGCTCTAATGAAAAACAAATTGTTATATTACTTAGAAAAATAATTTGAAGGAAGTCTGAATTAGTTGTAAAGGTGGAAAAGGTTCAGCTACTTGAAAATAGAAATTTGGAAGGTATTTATTTTAACCATTAAGCCAGCGGCCTTGAAATACAGCCTTGTTTGTTACAGAATGCGTCTAACGAGAGACATGAATCATGCTGTTAATCAGTATGGGAACTTGATTAATTGGAAAGGGGACCGTCAGTGACTCCAACAGGCGGAGCCGCCTGGCAGCAGTCTGCGACGGAGCCCTGGAGCTGGTGTGATTTACCATCAGTCATCCTGCTGGCACGCGGAGAGAAACTTTGGAGGGATCCCACAGCCTTGGGTTTGCGGGTTGTTGGTTTTTTTAAATTGAAAATAAAATGTGGTTATTTGGGACACTGTCAGCCTTTGATTTTTGGTGGCTCTGCGTTTGGTTGTCCGACTTGAAATGTGCTGGTTTTCTACGGAGGAGGGTTCAGGGTGTCTTGGAGGCATCTTGTTAAGATGTCCCAGGCCGGGATGCCTGTCGTCTCACCTTTGCTACTGATAGTGGTTTTGCTTATTAAACCTGAGAGCGAGATTTTACGCCCAGCTATGAAATCAGATTTGCATGGGAGGCCCCCAGGATGCAGAATGCTGCCATGGCTATAAAAACGCAGCAGGAAGGTCCGTATTAATTTTCACTGTTGACTGGGGCTCTTGGTTTTAGAGCGTGAGCGAGTTTGGCCATCCAAGAGCGCTGCTTTGTTTCAGAGCAGCGTGTATTTGCTCATACGGCAAAAGGATACGGTGGCAGGGAGGGGAGAGAGCGTGCGGCTGTGCCAGAGACGCGAATTCCAGCTGAGTTTCAGGTTCGTGGTGGAAGCTGCCACGTGTGTCGGGCTGTCCCAGCAGCAGTGACCCAGTCCGGGGCCGTCGGTATCATCTTTGTGCCACAGTAACCACCATGGCCGAGCCAGGGAGACCCAGGGACCAGGTGGGCTCCGGTGGCCCCGTGTCCTTGGGCGTATTGCTAAGCACTGATGTTCAAAGATCACAAGTTAGATCCCCAAACTGCAAGATTTGCTTAAGTGTAATGAAAATGCAACCGATTCTGGCTGCGCTTGGCGTTTCTTCCGCGTTACAGCCTTCCAGGGTACTCTCAGGTCTCCTTTTCTGTGCTGCTCTGTGTAGGCTTTACACCACTCTCCTCTTCGCACTACATGAACACCTTCCAGAGCCGTATTAAATGACATGGCTGACATCCACCACATGTGGTCCTTCCTTTGCCAAGGGAAGAGGTTGTGGAGTACTTAGGCTCCGAGGGCTCTGGGGCAGGGTTGGGTTTTTGTTTTTTTTTCCCCTGTTTTAATTTTGCATTTGATTTTCAAGATTTCTCTGCAATCCAGAACCTTTGTGTCTGAAGTCCTCTAGCAGAATTTCCAGGTGCTTGGGCTCGAAGAGAAAAATCAATTACAACGATGTTGTCAGTGAAACAATATGAGTTGGCGAGGCTGCAATAGCTTCAAAACATCTGCACTTTCCAGATGTGATTCGCTCGGTGCAGCGTTTGGGTCCAAACAAGGATGGGAGATGAAGTATGTGTTGCACATGTGATTGCATGTATGTGTAAGTGTATGTCTAATAAGAGCCAGACCAACTATAAACCAGAGATGTTACTGAAGTCAATGACATGATCTTGAACATGCACTGTTACCATATTTCCAATGATGATTATTTATTTATGTTTAGGTGTAGCTACTAAAGCTAACTAAAACTATTACAATCCATTAACGTTGCCCAAGCCAAAGGACTCACCCACTAATACGTGTCAAATGTCTTTAAGCTGTAGATTTATCCAGTTTCAGTCTAATGGCTTGAAGCAATGGTAAAGTTCTTCCAAGTTTAATCACATTTTCTGTATCTTATTCCTGATCTGAACTGGTCACATTGCATCTTCCCAGCCCTTGGCTCTCACCAAGTCTTTGCTTTTCGGCAGGGTGACGGTGGTGGTGGTGGTGGTGGTGGTATTTGGATTTTGGTTTCTCTCCTCCCACCATCTAGATTATGGGACCTTTAAATAATGTTTTAAATTCCGTTTCAAAAAAGAAGAAATCAGAACAGCCTAACTGGAAACAGATGGCAGATTATGAACTTTTTTAAAAGGAATTTATAATACGTGTATTATGAAGAGGATCATTTAGTAGTGTCAGATATAGACGTGTGAAGACAGAATGTGCCCATTCGAGGAGTGGAAGGGGCTGAGAGTGGGCTGTTGCCTTTGGTGCGGTGTTCTTGGGGGTGAGGGGAGGATTTTGCTGCAGTTAATGGCTACGGCGAGCTCTCCTGGCTTCCTACCATTACTGCTCTTCAGGCTTTCCTCTGGTATCGCTGGCTGTCGGAGCAGTTTAAATTACGTTCTTACCTTGGGTTTCTGGGTTCAGGTTAGCAAAGCCAGGGAGGCCAGTGGGTCAGAGCTCCTCTGAACAAGCTGTCCCCTCCGTGTGATGAAAATCTGACTCCGTTGACTCCGCCTTTAGCCATGTCCAAATTTCTGTGCAAAGATGTAGCTCTACGCATCTTCCTCACCAGCGGGAGCAGCAGGAGTCTTCCTTGGCTCTGCGCCCGCAGAGGGGGGTGTGCTGGGGGTGAAGGCAGCGCAGGCTGTCTGCATCGCTGCGGTGCGCGCGTCGGCTGTGCTGGGACCTGATGGGCAAAGACCTGCGCTGCGGATACCAACTCGTGGGCCAGATCTTCATTAGCTGCAATCAGGGTAGCTCAAAGTCCATCGAGACAAACCTGTGTGCCCAGATGATTCCTTCTGTCCTCCCAGGTGGTCGACTCAGGCTTTTTTATTAATTTGCATATTTCAATAAGTGATTTTCTGCCAAGTGAAATTAGTGCATCTTTTATGCGTGCGGATAGTTGGATTTAAGCACACCTTGTGTCAGCTGAATGTACAGCCGTAAAACCACCCACAAATCAGAGGTATAAGTTTTACCAATATCGCTTGCACAAAGATTGGATAGCTTGAAGTAAAGCCATTAAAATGAATCCCGTGTAATTTCAGAGTAAAGACAAAGCCGTGGAACTCGGTGTCCGGGCTGCTTAGGGATAGAGGTGAAGATGGATTTTGTAGTGTCCTGCTTTGATGAAAATAACTCATTTGCTTGTTCTGGGCCAAGTTGCTGGGTTTAATGTTTCTCTGTAATGATGCTGCCTCCAGAGAGGTTTTATTTTGATTTGGAAGTGTTGGGATGAGGATGCGGCCCTGAGATACTTAAGCCCACACGCAGTTTACACAGCTGTATTATCTGATTCCCCAGGCACCACCAAAGACATTATCTCTTTGGTGATGCAACAGCTAGAAATTGCAGGAAACCTGTGTCACTCATTACTTTCATCTTCCTATAAAAACTGGGGTTTCTTGGAGCCGGTGACTCAGAGAAATCGCCGATTAGTGCAAGATACTCCTCGAGCAGCTGTGGTTTGTTTGCCGCGCCGGCCGAGATGAGTGATGTTGCACTTGGACGCAGGCAGCGGTGCCCGGCTCTTCCCGGGCGTGCACCCACCCACGCGAGGGATGGAGACGCTGCACGATGGTCAGCGGTGATCCTCGCCTGGAGAATTGTTGGCAAACCCCAAGCCTCACCTTTCCTTTCCTTGGGGTAATGTTGGCATTTTCAGAGGGTAATGGATTTTTCTTGCTGCCATAAACTGAGTCAGTGGCTGAGCTCAGCTGAGCCTCAAGCCCCAAAATACCTTGTTCCAGGCCAGTGTTTGTAGCACGAGGTCTCACCCCTCTTGCTTTCCTTCAAGGGACTCTTGCATCTTAGTTTTGTGTCTGCCAGGAGCACACTGATGATTTGTCTGACCGCGGGAGGTGTTCTTGATTAACTGCTCGTTTCACACATATGCAACCCCCTTTGAAGGTGGGTTAAGCTAAACAGGAACAACATAGGTTTGGTCTGGGCTTGGTGTCCACATGTGGAGCTATTCAGGAAGAGATATGGCACTTTAAATTTACGCCCTACTTTAATTAGAAAAACTTGCAAGGACCGAGAAACCCTAGATCAGTGCCAGTTTTGCAAAGGCTGAGAAAGCAAGTGCCTAAAACAATGTTCCCTACTCATCACATCGGCACTTCTCGTGACTTGTGCTGATGAGAGGGGAGATGAAAGAGAAAATCCCAGAGGCTTGCTGGTAGCCATGCAGCTGATTCATTCTGCTAATAAAGATCCAAGGATCCGAACCCTCTAAAAGCTTGAAAAGCTGGTTCCTTTCTATGAAACATACTGTTACTGAACTCATGCTGGCGTTAGAGGAAACATCCACGTGTGCATAGCACGGGTCTCTCCCAGTTGCACAAATCGTGTATACAAGGCAGTGCCGTGGGAGCGTGGAGAAAGTCTAGCAGAAGTGCTCACAAAATAAGCGGTAAATCCTTGGAGCAATTTGGGAATGTCTAGTACGGGGTATGGCCTGTGTAGCCTGGCAGTCGGGGTTGGTAGGGCACGTGGATTGATTTCTTGCACCTTGCGAGCGAGCGAGCAGAGAGGATGAGAGGGTCAGGTATTTTGGAGGAGCCCGTCTCCTCGCAATGGCGGGTTGCTGCCTGGCTGCCCCTCTTGCTTCTGGAGTGCCCCTGTGTCATCTCGGCTGGTTTCTGTAGCGTTTGGGTAATGTTCTGTGTTGAGTTTGTGCCAACAGCCCAAATTGTAGCTGTTCTGGCCAGCTTGGCACCATCAGCTCAAGGCGGGTGTGAAGTTGCGTTCACGGCTGCGTGTGCTCCGTTAACCTCTCTCCCCCAGGACGTAGCAGAGCCTTCTTTTTCCTCTTTGAAGGTGTGAAAGCCCAAATCTTCCCTGAGAGTCAGAGGAACACCTGAGTCTGCTGTACTGGTGGCAAGCCATAGCCTTTGTAACCAGTGAAGCCGTGAAAATGAGCAGATCAAATGAGGAACCAAAACCTCCCATACCAAATGGTCTTTGCAAAATGCTCCCCCCTAGTGCTTTGTAGCCATGCGTTTCCTGTTCATCTGCTCCTGTTTGAGGTCTTAAGCCACAGAAGTGGAAGTGACCCGACATGCATATACTCAGATATTCACCTCTGCGTCCTCCTGGGGTGCAGAAGCACAGCAGTTCTTATCCGCCTGGGTTTTCCAATGCCTGAAGTGCTAGTAGTGCCTGGGAGGCACAGATCACTCTAATAACTGTGCTGCTTGTTTCTTTGTGAAGCTCATCTTTTTCCTGGTAAGAAGAGATTGATGAATTTTTTTTCATCCTTAACTTAACCAATTCCTCCGCAGGAGCCATTTTTACTCAATGTCTTTTGCTACTACTTGCCTGGATGCTTGGGTCTGTGCCAGGAGTCCTGAGGCTGGTTAGCATTCAAGGTGAGAGTTTCCTCTCTATCTCCTTCAGCTGCATCCTCCCTCCTTGAGGAGACAGTGGATTTTGGAAGAGGTTAAATCATGAAAGCTCCTTAACTTAACCAATTCCTCCGCAGGAGCCATTTTTACTCAATGTCTTTTGCTACTACTTGCCTGGATGCTTGGGTCTGTGCCAGGAGTCCTGAGGCTGGTTAGCATTCAAGGTGAGAGTTTCCTCTCTATCTCCTTCAGCTGCATCCTCCCTCCTTGAGGAGACAGTGGATTTTGGAAGAGGTTAAATCATGAAAGCTCAGGTCATTCGGGAAAGAGGGATTTGCTGAACTCTGCATTCCTACAGCATGAAACAGGGTGGGAGAGAAGGAAGGACAATCATTTCTCATCCACCAGTCAACACATCATGGTCTAC
This sequence comes from Fulmarus glacialis, assembly GCF_000690835.1. Classification (NCBI taxonomy): domain Eukaryota; kingdom Metazoa; phylum Chordata; class Aves; order Procellariiformes; family Procellariidae; genus Fulmarus; species Fulmarus glacialis. The sequence continues at coordinate 10,856 of NW_009194726.1, read as the reverse complement.
TCTAGAGCACCTGCCAGGTCCTGCTGGTAGGTGCTGTGGAGAGATGCAGAAATACAGGGGCAGTAGAAAACTCAGAGCATAGTCAACATAAATTTAAAAATTTTGTCTGGAAAAAACAAATCATACTGTATTTTTTGTTTGGATCGAGGTTGGGAGTTAGTATGGCAGAAGTGGAGAATGGGAAAGGGACAGGGATTGCTTTTATTGCATCAATAATGTCATTTATTCCATAGCCAACCCTTGAAAACCAGTTCTAATCCCCACGCAAATCCCTCTGTAGCAACAGCGGCAAATCTGCCAGTTCTCCTAATCAAACGCTGATCATTACTGCCAGAAACCTCAGAGGGAGCGAAGCCAAGGTAAAAGGGTCAGGATCTGGGGGAGGGGGCACTCTGAAACCCAATGCATCCAAATCAACTCCGTCTTTGTGATTCAGTGGGCAGATGGGATGGTGCCAGAGACACTACGGGGCCAGTATTTTTCTTTCCTCCCCGCAAAGTGTTCAGGGGCAGACAGTGGGGTCCTAGAGAAGTACAGAGATCATTTTCCTGGGGCTATTTAGAGGAAATGCGACCGCAGATAAGAAATGGAGATTCAAAATGTTGCCATCCATCCTGTGTTCCTTCCCCCTTCCCCTTCTCCACCCAGCGAAGAAGCGGTCATCCGCTGGAGAGCCTTCACTTGGGCTGTTGCCTGCTTCTGGTCCCGGTTGCCATCAGTTAAAAAGGGGTTTTGGTGCCTGCAGTATCTCTGCTGGAGGGTTTTCCTCTGGCCCCCATTACCGATTACTGGAGCGCAGGGAAAGGGGAGGGAGATGTTTTCATGGAAATCTGTACCTCAACCATCTTGGCAGCCAAACCTGAAACGGCTCAAGTCTTTTGCCCCCAACTTCATGTTTATGGTCAATCTGAAACTCCACCTGTGATCACCACATGCGTCCTCTGCAAGACTGCAGTAAATTAAAGCACAACAGGGAATTTTAAGAAATACATCCTCTTCCTTCTTGGAATCAGGTTACATCGACCTCTGAACATCTGGACTCAGTGTCTCAGGGCTCCCAGAGGTTCTGCCGTATTAAAGGTTCATCTGCCTTTGTTAAATTCCCAGCCTTTTCCCTTCCTCATTGCCTCCTCTTGATTCAGCATTGCTTTCAGTGTGGCTGGCCATCTATGTAATTGGTATTTTATGTTCAGTATGTAAAACACACCATGGAATTTTAGTTATCTCTTGCCATGGGTAAACACAGATCCGTAACCCATTGCCATTTACTGTGCTCATGGGAGAAGTCTAAAATAAAATACACTCCTATTTTTGCAAAAGCCCAAATTCCTTCTAAGCTACTGGTGACCAACATCCTAAAATACTGAAATATAATGTTCATTTTTAAAAAAAAAAAAAAAAAAGCTATTTCCTAGTATTCCCTAGGTCACAAAAATGCAGTTGTTGGTACGATGCCCCTTTGCTTTGAAATTCCTTTGCCTGATCTCCAGGTTGCCCTGATAAACAGGCAGGCTTTAATCACCATGTCCTGCTAATTGAAGTGCGGAGTGCAGAGGTGGAAGCAAGCAGGTCCTGCTGCCTCCAGCCGCTGGGTTTTGTTGAGAGTCCAGAGCCAGAGAGAGGCAAAAGCCATCAGGTGGCTGTGCAGGAGCTGCCGGTCCGATGGTGGTCCATGTGGTCCCTGTTCAGAAGATCATGTTGAACTGCAGCGTCTCATGGAAATCGCCCCGTCCTCGCCCCCGGGGAGCGGCACATCGCTGGGCTCACCCCCACAGCACCGCAGCCCTTTAGCTGTTGTGCAAAGATCAACGCCCAGAAGGAAAATGTAACTCCGGCTTTTTGCTTTCTGCATTTCAGGCATAGGCCTCAAGGTTTTAAAGACTTACATATGTGTTTCACTTGATGTGCTCTGAGTATTCCCATTGAAGTTAACTAAGTGGATAAGACTTTGCAGGATTAAAGCCAAATGAGTCCTCACCCACCATGCTGGGAAGTCTTGTTGAAGTGGGTCATTGGAGGGAAAGGAGGAGGAGTCAGTACTGAACTTGCCCCTTTCATTTTATGCTTCTATTTATTTAAAGGATATTTTTTCTGAGACAACTTGTGGGGAGAAAAGAAAAAAAAAAGCCCCAGGCTGTGGTGTAACCACCACGGTCAGATGTTGTCATGACTACTAAACAAGAAACCTGATTTATAAAATGAGGAAAAACATATGAATGTGAAATAAAAGAGAAAAAAGAGAGAGACGATCTTAAAATATTAACTATGATGTAGAGAAAAATATAAACAGACACAGTTAGGAAATTCCATAAGGAATATGACTTGTTTAATATTAATCATAAAGGAAAAGATTATGAGAGCTCCAAAGAGTGCCAAATGAAATACTCCACACACATCCAGTACTGTGATAAGAGTCCTTGCGGTGGTTTTCCTCGGCTGCTTGGGCAGTCGGTGCTCTCGGCCGTGCCCCGGTGGAGATGCCCTGGTCAGAGGATGCTTCAGGGATGTACGTGGTGGTTCTGCTGCTTCTCTCCTCGTGGTGTTTTTCCTCTGTTGCAGTACTGGCGCAGTGTCTCCATCCCGTCCATGACAGCCAAAATAATCTGTACTTTTATTGGAAATGTCAGTAAGTTGGGGAAGGTAGTTGTGTTTGGGGACGCGTAGGGATCTGTGAGTGGATCAGGTCAGGAATGGATCTGATGTTCCTTAAGCCACGGCTTAATTGTTTTCCAAAGCTGAGGTCACTGCAGAGAAGTGGCTGGGCACATCCCCTGAAGTGTGTCTCAGGTGGGCTCTGCTCCTGTCTCCGTAGGTGCTGTGTCGCACTGCTGCTCTTCTTGCCATCTGTCCTCTCCTGAGTTTGGAAAGTACGTGGAGATCCTGAAAGCAAAGCATTAGAGAAGTCCCAGATGTTCATGATTTGATCATGAACGCTCATTAGCTCACAGGCTAACAATCATTCCTTGTCCAGGGCAAGGTCAAAACAGGGAACCCTGAGGGTCTTCAGGACCAGGCTCACCCACAAGACACCTCCGAGCAGGTACTAAAGGGCTCCTTCGGAGCTCGCTGGGGCCATGCAAATACCTTTTGTTGTGTTGGGCTGGCACTGCTCATCTGTTTTCTGGTGACAGTGCCCTGATGTGGCCCAGGGACCCATGACCACCAGCACCATGACAGCAGTGGTGCCACCACAAGACGCCAGAAAGGAGCTGCTCTGACCACAATTGCCAAAGAGCAAGTACTGGGAAATACCTATGTGGTATCTCTCGGGTGGAAAATCCTGGGCAGAGCTGTAATTTGCTGCTTCGTTAAACTTCCCTCAGTCATGTCTGAGCTGCTCATGTATCTGTCACGCAGAGATTTCAAGGCTAAAATTGTGCGTTGGGAGATTAATGCCTTGTGGCACGTCCTGTGCTCTATCGTGTAATTTTGCAGCGGTGGGGCTGGCTGCTCGCAGGCCACATTGGACCCAGCTCTCTGTTTGGCACTCACTTGTAAACATGCTGGTTTACAGAAACCTTAAGGGTTCCTTCTCACTGTCAGAAGAAATTACGCTACAAAGCCGTACTAAAACTACCCGAAACAATGTCAGACTGAAGTCCATAGCGTGAAGGTCCAGGATGTAGATGCCCACCAAAGCCAGGACCTTCCAGGGGTGTGGAGCAGATTCTCTCCACGCCGGACCCCTCCGGCACACGTGAGCAGCGCTGCTGCCCCGCTCTCGGCTCACAAAGTGCCTTTCCTCCCGTGCTGCTCTAACCTGGCACCGGCCGTTCGCATGCAGCTGCATTGCCAAAATGCTAATCACAATGTTGACGGTGCAGAAAAACTGGACCAGCAAAACTCTCTGCATCTTTTCCCAGCTCCTTGCATCTTTTCCCAGCTCCGTGCTGGCGTGCAGCAGCCTGGGAGTATTCAGATCCCGGCTCCTTCTGATGGCTGCCATTTCAAACGCCGCTGCAGCAGCTCCGGCCAGTGCCAAGCAAGTTCTGGGCTCTTCTGCTCTGTGTCTTGTTCCCCTTCTTCTGTCTTAATGTCACGCTAGCTGTCACCTGGCTCAGAAGAGCTCGTTATTCCACTTTGCAAGATGAGGCTGTTTGAATCACAGAACCAGGCAATACTGAATTTTTGCTTTCTCCATCTGTTGACAAATCTAATTTGCTGGTGAATAATGAGTAACCTTTTAAAATCAGCCCCATGGCTGATGTTGATGCACTTGGTTTTTGTTGAATGAGTCACACGCTTGCTTTGGAGGGTAGGAGCTTACTCAGGGACAGGCAGCTGTATTTCATAGTCTGCTAGAGATTATTTTGAGCTGGAAAACCTCAAGCCCCATGCAGCTTTTTTCCAAGAGGGCATCTCTTCTTGATAACAGTGCAGCTGCCATTAGGGTCTTGTCAGTGAAGGGCTCATTGCGGCGTTACTCCGCCAGCAGTAAGGCTGTCTGGTGACAGCTCTTCCTGGAATATTCTGATATACATATATTTTCATTCCTCTTCCAAGGTTCATCTCATATGTAAGCGATCAGTGCAGCAGCGTGAGCAGGGATCTCCTTGCAGCTGTGACCTTGAAAGTGGGTGGCATTTTCTGCTTCCTCTCCAGCATCCTCCGGGATCTACATTTCATGTGATCCCATCTGACACAGGCCAAATCTGTGCTGGGAAAAGTAGTACGATACTACCAGGAAATACCCACTGCACTAACCTCTTTATGGTTGAGATCTTCAAAGCTCCCTGTAGGAGATGGGCTCCTTAGGCAGCTTTTGAAACCGTAATATGCCATGTGTGCAGACAGCTACCTCTTAGATAAATTGCACAAACTTTATTCTGTTGCATATATCCCTTCAGAGCACCTTATCTTTTCCATGTTCCTCTGCAAACGTAAATGCAGGGCTTTAGCTTCTTTTAAATGCTTGCATTACTGTCTGGTGCTAAACGGATGCAATCAGTTCCTGTATCGGAGGTTTATTTCCATTTTCTACAGGCAAATAAATGTGCCCACGAATGCACAGATAAAATAAAGCCCCCCCAGCGAGGCTGGAGCAACCCTGCGCATCCTGCTCCTCCTGGGTTCTGCACGTCCCTCCCTGGCTCCATCCCCCCAGCTGTCCTCGGGCACGGTTTGGTCCCGTGTAGAAGGAGCTGCTCGGGGAGGGGAGGGAAAGAGCTGAAAGTTCTCCTGTTTTGATCATTTCATAATTTACACCTCGTTCCCATTGTAACCTAAATTACAAGCAAGGCGCCCCAACGCTGAAAAGAAACTGCTGCAGATGGCAGCATAAAAATGTGTTCTTTAACACGTTTTGTGTTTTCTTAAGCATATCTGGTTTTGCCCAATGTACATTTCATTTGCTATTTACTTGAGTCCCCACCACTGACAGCTTGGGGATCGCTAAGCTACCATCTGGGATGTAAAACGCCTTTTTTCCCTTTGTCTTCTTTTGGCCTCAGAAAATTTAACAAAGGCTTTACGTCCGCTGGTTGGGCATTTTGTATTGTAAATGTGCAGTGCAATGTGTCAGCGAGCTGGCCGGTTACATCATATATTCGTCACAATTTTCAACCCATTTTCTAATACAGTGGAGGGAACGGCGTAGGGTAAGTGCAGCGGGGAGCAGCCGGTGCTTTGCTGCCTGCTGCAAAGGCTCTTCACTGGCGGAGATGCTGAGGCACGGTAACTGTTCTGCACTTTCTTCAGGTTTCTCTCTTTTTTTTTTTTATTAAACATAGCATTTCTACTAAGATTTTTACATTCAGCACTTCATTTTTTATCCCTGAGGCTTTTGCAGGCTTGCTTTATTAAAATCAAATGGTAAACAGCCCCAAATAAGGCACCAGATTATTTTTTCTCGGTGCATTTTCACGCCACAACTGTTTTCTATTTCTCCTGAGCTTGCAGAAGCCCACGGCCGACAGCTCAGGTCCGCGCCCATACGTGTATTAGCTCCGAACGTGCTGCGAGAGGTTGGTTTGGTGGAAAAATCCAGGTCATCCTGGATTTGAAATACACCCAGCCTTGGCTTTCAGTGACACTGAGTAGCCAACCCAAGTTAAATATTTTACTGCAGATGTTGCTAAGAGCTTAGAGTTACTGAAATTATGTACTTTAACGAGGCAAAGAAAGTAGCTGCAGAAAGATATAAATCAGAGAAGCCACCAATGTTTTCCACCGTAGTGTCAAGCTGATCAGATGTGACATCCCCTTTACTTTTTCCTTGCGTTTTCCTTACGCCTGCGGATGTGGTCGTGTCCTTTCCTTTTAACTTTAAAAGGAAAAGACGAGTTTGAATCTGTGTTGGGATTGAAATGCCAGTGAATTTGGGGAGCGGAGTCCCGATCCAGCTTTTGCAGCTGGCTGCTATGTCTCCACAATTGGTCGAACCAAAACCTTGGATTTGAATTGTTTTGAAAGGGATTCGTAACACAGATCCCGTTTCCCTATGCCAGGGCTGTCTGAGATTTGAGGTACTCAGCCTGCCCATCTAAATTTATTCCAAGGAACATTGTTTTTCCCATACTCTGTCTTTAATACCAATTTAATCCAAATTTTACCAAGACCTGGACAGATACTAGGCAAAAAGTTTGCTATCAGGATAGATTTTTTCTGATGTGTTCTCCTTCTCTAATGGGGTTTGCTCTTATTTTGGCAATTGTTAGATACGTCTAAATATTGTAGAAAAAGGGAATTTCAAAGGAGCCTGCAATGACGGTATGTGGAAAGGGAATTGAAGTATTTTTGCCAGAAGTATTTTAGCATTCCTTCAATCAAGGAATATAAACAGTTCCATGTGACTTCAGACTGATCCAGGATTTGAGAGAGCAGGGTTTAATTCACATCATTTCTTGCAGAGGGAATTTTGAACCCACACGTCTCTCAGTGAAGAATGTCCTAATTAGTTGCGAAAAGGATATTCTGGAAAAAGGGCTTTCACTTTCTAGTCTTAATACTGTTCTACTTTATTATTGATAATTCAGTAATCATCTAGCATTTATTATAGTGGAGTTCTGTGCTTTGCCATGTAATTGGTGAGTGAGTTACTGATTTATGCCTATTGACAGCCTATTCCAGATTGCAATTAAAACAGGACAGACCTCAAACAAGGATTATTTCTACTAGGGTGAAAAATGCTTTTGCTGAATACTTCTTTTCCTGTATGTTAGTATTAGGAGATAATGCTTGCTTTGAAGCAGAAATGGCAAATGAAATGGCATCTATAGTTTGACCAGCTCATGAGTCCAACCACTGGTTTGTCCTTGCAACGTCTGTTGAAGCTGGTGGGAAAGCCCCGTGGAGCTGTGCGCTGGTCTCAGTCCTCTGAAACCTGCCGTGCCTGAAACCCGTGTACCTTTTGGGAAAGACCAAGGTGCTAGGGATGCCTAGGGAGGCGTTCTTGATCCCTGCTACTGTGTAAAGCTAAAGGGCTGTAATTTTGCCACTTGAGTAAGTGACCTTCTACTTTGAATTCCAAACACCACCATGTGGAAGTGACTTCCCTTAGTCCCGTATTCCATATTCCTTAGGAATATGGACCTAAGGTCTGTCATTCAAGGGGATATATAATCTATGAACATAAAGGCAGTATTTCCTCTCTTGAGGGCTTCCCACATCCTCGCATCATCTTAATTCATCCGTCTCACATCCCCTCCTTTTCCTATCCACTAGAAGATAAGCCATGTCCTCCATGGCTCACCAAAGGCATCTTCAGCGTGACTCGCAGGCTGTGGACAAGATGGCCAGCGGACTCCTACCAAACCTTGCGTTATGAATAACAACCAGCCCGGGAGATTTCACAGGGACGACCCACCGGCTGGAGGTCCAGCTGCCTGAGCAGCGCAGGACCACGCCACGACCACCTCTCGGCAGCCACGCGGTTTCCCACGGGGACGGCCTCTGCCGTGGGTGCGCGACGCCCCGGCTGCTCCCGAGGCACCGCAGCCCACAGCACCGCAGGTATTTGTCTGCATCCGCTTCCAGAAGCGCATCCAGCCAACAGCACAAGCAGCCCGTGTAACTGTTCAGGTTTTTGACAGTTTTATAACCTTAAATTTGCACCTTATGGAAAACTATGACAGTTAATGATTAATTGCCATGTTGGAATTTTTCTTATGATGTCTTAACATCCGAGTATGTAGCAGACCTCAGCAGAGAGGAAAAATAAAAACCTGCAGCAAAATGCTCCCAGAACAACTTGACTAGGCAAGTATTGCCCAGTCCAGCTAGTGCCGTCCAAAAGACACGGTTATATTTAGGATTTTTTTTTTAAAGCTGTAATGCTGTTTACTAGGTGTCTAGCTCAAATTTGAAACCAGCTTGAAAGGAAGCTGTGAAGCAATTTTTCGTGGGTGCGTTCTTCAATCACTTGTCAGTAAGAAGGTTGGTGTTGATATTACAAACCAGCTGCTGGTTGTTAACCAAACCAGGGAAGAGCTCGTCATTAAACACCGCTGCTGTTGCACTCTAAGACCTTACTGCCATGCTAACAAGAAAAGAAAAACAATTCATCATTTTTTACCATCGCGTAGCTGCTTTCATCTTATTTGCCATTGATCTGCCTTATCTTGTGTCTGACTGTCTCCACTGGTGACAGCCCTGGCTCGTAGCTGCTCCACGTTGACGTGCAAGCCGCCCAGCACAGGCGTCTCCCCGCGGCCGCGGCGGTTGGGAGCTGGGGACAGTCTGCGGTTTGGGGCTGTGCGTGGGGAGAGAGCGGGTGCTCGAGGAGTCCGTAGCCTGACCCTGTTGCTGTTACTACAAGAAGAAAACATCAGGCACAGGATGGCAATTCCACTTGTGAGTCGCTTCTGTAAGCTCAAGTTTGATGGTGTCCCACAAACCAGCGTGATGAGCTTCAAGCATCCTGGATGGGAATAGGGTTCCCAGGGAAGGAGCTGGGTCTGGCCCATGTAGTATTTTGATAAATCCACAAATTATGATTGGAAGAAATCCTTTCCAACCTGCTCTCCTGCCTGTGGAGGAGGCAGATGGAGGGCAGAGCCTGACATCCCTCCGGAGCGCGTGGCGTGGGGCTCTTTCCGGCATAACCCGTTTGGAGATACCACTGAAGCAGAGCACTTCTGCTGGACTTGAACTCTACATTTGCTATAAAAGTATTTTTAATGAGCGAGATGGAGCTGGTTAGTGAAACGCTTGGACCGTTAATAGATGTAGAAATTTTTTAATGTGCTGTTTGACTTTATTGATGAAATGAGCTAATCGGAACGAGTGCTGCTCTCGCGCCGAGTGAAGAAACCCAGGCGTGCTCTGGGGGAACAATGCTCTGGTTTTCCACAGCGCTCTTGTCCTGTGGATGGATCCTAAAGCCTGTTGCAAACAGCGTGTTTGGAGCTCTGTGCTGGCTGGGACATCACCGCTGCTCGGCTGTGTGCCGGAGGGAGCGGCTGCCGGGGCCGCAGGGTCCTGCGGGGATGCCGGGAAGGGCTGCAGTGCCCTGGTAGGAACAACCTGACTTGGAGTTTGGGTTGAGATCTTCTGCATCCTGCTTCTCCCGGCTTCATAGGAAATTCCATGGTCTCTTTTATGACCATGAGTAATCAGGAACTTGGTTTTACGTCCTGTTTCAAAGTCCACACAAGGCCCCATAATTACATGCTAATACGGTTTTCTCGGGACTGAATTGGGGCCAGATCCTGATCTCATGTGGTACAGACCGACGGGGTAGTTCGCTCCAGTAGCTCTGCCTCTTCCTGCTCCACCTCCTCCTGACAGCGACAGTAGTTGTGGTGGTGACCTGCCAAGTCTTCTGCTAATGGTTAGTGTTTTGAGTCGGTGCCTCGTGGGTATTACCTACCTGCAGGGTTGGTTTGGGTTAGCAGCTAAAATTGTTTCTGAGTTATCCCTGTACGAGCTCAAGAGCTGAGGGTCTGTAGAGAGGGTCTCCCTCGCTCTTTTGCCACCCACTTTTCATGTGCTGACATGTTCTCCATCGAGAAACTCTCTGTTCCAAACTTAGAGGACTTGGTCTTACCTGGACTTGCCTTCCTCCCCTTAAATAGCATCCTAATCTAGGAGGTCTGCCACTGAAGTCAACTTTTTGGAGCAAATTGGAGTAAAATCAGGAAGAAATTATCTGAAATTGGTCCTCTAACGTAGGATGCTGCTGAAAAGCTCGTTGAGATTTGCTGGTCCATGAAAATGCTCTTTGGTCTTTAGTAAAACCATAAATAAGGTGTTGAAAGGTTTTTGCCATTAAGTGTCTTCGTGACAGCTTCCCCCTTTAGGAAGTAATTTCACCATCAGGGATGGAAGGATGTTGATAATTCAGAGCAGAGTAGCAAAAAATTCCTTCCTTCTGTAAAATTATTCTTTCATTTTATATTGGTCCAACAGTTACATAAACAGTCCTTCGGCAGTTATTTAGCCTGTAATATATTAATGTGGAACACTGTAGCCTCTAGCAAAAGAATCAACGGATCAAGCAACACCAAGAGGTATTTTACATAACAAAGCTTCAGAGTAGAATAAATGTGTCAAAGTCAGTAATTCGGAGACGTATCTCGGCTCTGCAGGAGCAGGACAGGAGGAGTCCGGTTGTGTTTCAGACCCAGAGCGAGCAACTGATCCTAAATTCACACAATACTTTGGTAATCGAGTTAAATGTATGAAATTTCCTGGAATAGGAATACTTACTGCAACATCTTGGGCTACATGACTAATAAAAGAAACTAAGTTTAACCCTTTTGGCACTGGACTTATCTCTCATCCCAGTATCCCAGCCCCAGTCCTGGGTGTTTCAGAAGGGGCAGTCTGTCCGTCCTTCTCCTGACCGCTCACCCCTGGAGGGCAGGCGGAGTGCTGAAGTGTGAGATTTGATTTTATATTTTTTTTATATATATACA
>NW_009194725.1:68114-68386 GCF_000690835.1 Fulmarus glacialis | reverse complement strand
GTTTCCTTCTGGAGAGGGCCCGCATTTTCTCTAGTTTTCCTTTTACCACTGACATACCTATAGAAGTTTTTCTTGTTGCCCTTGACATCCCTGGCCAGATTTAATTCTATCAGGGCTTTAGCTTTTCTAACCTGATCCCTAGCTGCTCAGACAATTTCTCTGTATTCCTCCCAGGCTACGTGTCCTTGCTTCCACCCTCTGTAGGCTTCCTTTTTGTGTCTGAGTTTGTCCAGGAGCTCCTTGTTCATCCATTCAAGCCTCCTGGACGTTTT
>NW_009194725.1:39111-68090 GCF_000690835.1 Fulmarus glacialis | reverse complement strand
TGCATCACTCCTGAGCTTGGAGGAGGTGATCCTTGAATATTAACCAGCTTTCTTGGGCCCCTCTTCCCTCCAAGGCTTTAGCCCATGGTACTCTACCAAGCAGATCCCTGAAGAGGCCAAAGTCTGCTCTCCTGAAGTCCAGCGTAGTGAGCTTGCTGTGTGCCCTCCTCGGTGTCCTAAGGATCTTGAACTCCACCATTTCATGGTCACTGCAACTAAGGCTGCCTTTGAGCTTCACATTCCCCACCAGCCCCTCCTTGTTGGTGAGAACAAGGTCCAGCACAGCACCTCTCCTCGTTGGCTCCTCTATCACTTGGAGAAGGAAGTTATCATCAACATATTCCAGGAATCTCTCAGATTGCTTATGCCCTGTTGTGTTGTCCCTCCAACAGATACCGGGGTGGTTGAAGTCCCCCATGAGGACCAGGACTGTGAATGTGAGGCTGCTCCTGTATCACGGCATTAACTCTCTTCTGCCCGCATGTGTCACCCCAGTGTTTGTTCAGTGGGATTTACCACTTGACAGACTCTTGCAGATTAGCAATATTCCCTTATATAGCTGCTTTGCTTATTATGCTTCTCTAAGTAGTTTCATACACACAGTGTTTCACAAAATACCCAAAGTGCAGATTCATTTCATTCAAAAACCTAGACCTGCCTTTTTTTTTAAAGTCATGGTTGCTTTTGCAAGTTGAGTCCATTATAACAGCTTGTTATGGAAGTTCTAGGAGCTGAGATAAATGCACATGCTGCTCATGTACCTATTCAAAGGTATAGTCTCATAAATGTAGTTGATATTCTCATTAAGTCTATCTTTAGCTAAGTCTGCTTCTTACAGTATCAGATATAACTTTCTCTAATGAATTATATTCTGTTGTATGTTTACATGCAATTTTTTTTTAACTCTGTAATGTTATGGAGGCTGTTTACCTGACAGGCAGCAACTACTGAAAAACTGAAATGAATAGATTTTGGTCTTGACGGCCTACCCCAATTTTTGCACATGCTCTTTGCCAGCAAACCATTTAAGATTTTCTAATGTCAGAAATGAGGCTGCCTCAGAGCAGTCTGTTTACATCTTTATTGACAAGCTAATCCCTACTTTTTCCTGAGGCTGTGTCCCTGCAGACATTTCTTCAACCTTGTCTGTTCTAACGTGACATATCATCCATCTAAACTAAATTTAGGATGTGCCCATCTGTGCTAAAGATCTTTTGTGTGGAAGCTTATGTACAGAATCTCATTTCTCATGTGCAGAATCTCCTTTCTGTTGCTTCCAAACAAGTGTAATTTTTCATTTATACAATATGCAATAGAAAGTTTGTATTTGCAAACAAACATGTAAAATAGCACAAAAGAGAACCGTTTGATCATTCTCAATGAATATCTATTTAAGCAGATACAGATTACATTTTAAAATGTTATATGTAAGCAGAAAGAGAGAGCCATGTGTACCTTTGAAGTTCATTGCTGTTCTGTTGTGGCTACTCAACCACAGCTTTAACACATAATAGCACCTTTCATTGTATAAGATCTGGAGGCACTTAACAAATGTTAAGTTGTGACATGTATACATATTGATTACAATTTTCCATCGTGGCTTTGGACTTTGTTGTGTTAGGTGCTTACAGTGCAATAAAATATCAATTCCTGGTTGTGATATTTGACTTGTGATATAAGGTGGGGAGCAGCAGATAATACTGGAAGAGTATTAGTACCAAACAGAAATCCTCTTACTTGTACAATGTAGAGAGCTGGGGATTGATGAGATTAAACTAGAATAGCAGGGGAGGCAGAAGAAATGTGGACATGGAACCTGGACCTGGGTGAGAATTGTTAGAGTGGGTGGAAACCTTCAAAGGGATGAGACCACCAAGCAAGAGGAAATAAGAGTCAGCGTGGAGAGTGAAAGGAGTCGGGAAAAAAGACTGCAGTTTTGATAATGTGGAAAGGGGGTCTGGTGAAGGCTTAATCTGAATAGCAGGTGGCTGTGATTTTAAGCATTAGAGCAGTTACTGGCAAATAGGATGTTCAATCAGTAAAATGAATGAGTTAGGACCTGAGTCAGTTACTGTAGCAGAAGACTGGAGTTGCAGTAAGCAGAATAATAGCATTAAGGAAGGGGTATTTATGATGAGATATTCGGTTAAAATCTCCATTCACAAGGCTCAGTGAAGCAAAAAGATGCACGTGAAGCAAAAAGATGCCGTGAGAAGCAAAAAGAAAGATGACAGTAGCTCTCCAGGGCCATGAAGTTAACAGGTAAGCAAGACAAGTAGAGTTAGAGGGATGGAGGAAAACAGAACGAGCTGTTAAATTGTCAAAGAGAATGGTCAGATAACATCACAGCTAGTGGGCATAAAGGAAAATTAAAAGGTGCGAATATTGCAAGGAAATAGATGAGATTTTGAAAAAGACAGAGGCAGACAAATACTTATAGCTTGTCTCCTGGACAAGGCAGGTACATACGTGTTTCACCCATCTTCTTCAATTGACTTTATGGGTATATAGAGGTGGTAGGAAAGTTATGAAGGGCTGGAATTTTTAAGTATTCCAATATCCATCAGGAAGCTGTGAAAGAGAAAAAATTGTAGGTAGTTGCTCTCTAAATCCTATGACATGTGTGTGGAGGGGAATGGTTCTATTTTTTATATATTTTATGTATTTTCATACATTTTACATTGTAAAGGAAGTTATTAGAAGACACGCACAAAAAACCCAAACAAGGAACCATCTTCAACCACCTCCAGAACCTCGATGGTGTTGAAGGAAATTCCAGTCTTATGTCTTGTGTCTGGTCCTTCCTTCCATGTGTTCCTAATTTCCTTTTTTCAGGGTAGAATAGGAAATAAAATTGAGAGCGCCAACAATGAAGCTGTGCCAAATCTTGCTGTGATAATTTAAGAAATTACCGCCTCCTGCTGTTCTCTCCACATGCTTGCCAGATGTTACTGCCCTAATAGTGCACCCACTGAATTAAATCCACCTTTCTTTAGGTTTTGGAAAGCAAAGAGACTGGGCTTTGCCCAGGTGTGGCTGAGACATGGGCAAACATCATCATCTGCCAACTTTGGAAGCAGCAATTTCTGGCAGATTGGTGAAGGAGATGAGCTAGAGGCAGTAACTTTGTAAATGGCTCTATCATCATTTGTTAGAGCTTGTCTGCTGCCCTTAGAAATAGCTGCAAGGGGCAGCTGAAGAAACTGGTGCATCCCTGAGAATTTTTACTATCTTTGAAATATTCTAGTGCTTCAGCTGCCTGTCTGCAGCATAGCTGCTTACAGATCCAAAAAAACTCCCTGAAATAGCAGTAACCTAGGACATGTTTCTGAAAACCTAGATAATCCCTGTCAGACCCAGACTACTAATAGGGTCTTTGTGGACTACACTGTGTCATTGTCATGGGCTCCAAGAGAGAGACAATGTGTTATTTCAGTGCCCATGGGGAAAGAGCTGACATTTCAAGTTACCAAGGTCAATTTTGAGACTGCTCCCTACTGGAGAAAATTAGCAAATATGTGGTAATGAGCTCTGTTTTACACAGAATGTATAAAAGTATCTGTCAGCAGCGAGTTAGACGGGGCCTTTGGGGGAGAAAGGAAAGAAGTCTTTTGGCCATATCCAAGCATCTTTAAAGCTTTGTGATAAAGCAAAACATTTTTATTTTGTGCTTGATGATTTTCACTGGTATTTTGTTTCCTCATGGGCAGGAAGCATCTCTGTGGAAGCATTCCCCACTTCTACATATACTGTTGAGATATATTGTATATTGTATTCACCCATCTCTACAGATATTTTATTGAGACATGAATGGACCATGAAGAAACTCTAGAGCTGCTTTTTCCTTTGGCCAGTGGAATACACAGCTAGAGCTTGTTCCTCTGTGGAGAAGGATGAGTCAAATGGTAATTGAAAAGACAAGGCATTACCTGATACCAGATAGCGCGCGATGTCTTCTCGTGGTGATTTATAATCCCCAGTTCCCATTGGCGGACCAGAGACACGAGATGTGTTTCTGGCCTATTGTCTGCTTCCCGGAGCCAACAGGGACAGCTTCATTCAGGATGGTAACACCATATGCTTTTAAAGTATTTAACCTGTATTACCATAATGAGATCCCCTGGCTTTCTAAATCTCTTTGACAATTCACTGGAGCAAAACAAAAAGTGGTCTTTATTTGTATTGCTTCACCACACGCACATGCATCTGAGCAATCCTGAATTTCAATCGCAGGATGCTGAATTCTTTTCTTCTGTGACCATTTAAGCCAGCAACTGACACGAGCCCAGCCAATCGAAGGGACGATGGCGTCATTCGGGTCAGCTCAGCTGTGTGAAACAGAATAAAGCTGAATAGGTGACAGTTACCACTATAATAGCAAAAAGTACTAGTTTTACTGGTTTGATTGCTTCTGACCAGGGATGTTCAGCAGCACAGAATCGTTATGTAAAATTACCTTTTCGTCTTTGCTAACTAGAGAGTTGACTAGCTAGAGATGCATCCCCATCCAAATAGTTTCAGTTTTGTTTATCATCTTCAGTTTTACATTTACAAATTGTGTAACAGTGCCTCTTCAGCACTGCTGTGTGGAAACATAATTTTTGCCTGCTTTGCCCTAGTTGAGCCGCAGGGAAGCTATAGTCCAGCAGTGTACGTGTCCAGTAGTCAGCATTGAAAAGTCATTCTCATTCACTACTCCCCTGCATTCTCTCTGTCCTGGGTATCCCAGCGTTGCTGAATCACCGTGGAAAACCATATACTGTGCTTCTAAGTCTTCATCTCTCCAGCTTCAGGGGACAAAACTGTAGTAATTACAGTGGAAAAAGGTCTGCATAAAAGAGAAATTCTGGACTGAGTTACTGTATGTCAGCCAGATTTTGTCATTGTTGATTTAATCAAAAGCTGAAAGTAGCCAGTAGTGCTTTATAGGTGTGAGATCTTGAAAACCTGGCTTGGGAGAGAAAAGCAGAGTTATAAAAGCACAGCAGTTAACAGTTTCATTTTTTAAATGCACTTCTTTTTTCTTAATAGGTGGATTCAAATAGATGTGTACAAACAGTCATTGTGCTGCTGCAGTTAAAAAGATGGAGGCCTAAGCACTGAAGATGGGAGGTTTAAGTTTCTCTTGCATCTTTTAGTGCCAGACAATGTCTATACATGAGTGTTGAGGGTCAGTTTAATTATTTACCTAATACTGGATTTGCATAAATTGGCTTTCATGAAAAGACTAATAAGATGCAGTTGTGGTGGGCAGCTGAAAGCAATTTGGATTTGAGTCCAGTAATGACAGTACTAAACAGAGTTGAAATTGTAACTTCAGTTTTGTAAAATGTTAAATTAGTATTAAGCTGTGAAAGGTAACTGCAGGATCCAAGATATTTTTTGGCTCTCTAATACTTTTAGTGCCATTATTTTCGTATGTTAACAACATAATGGTTTTATGAGACTGTTCCAGCTGTGCTTTACTTACTATCAAAGACTAAGATCATCACACTGAAAGAATATGCCCTAAATTTAACACACAAGGGAAAAACTCCAGGCACTGGACTACATTCTCCTCTTGATATCTAAGAATTCATTATCTTGTTCGTGTTAGTCTAAAATGAGAGTTATAGACTGAGTTTTGCCCTCTATTCGGTCATAAAGAAAAGCCCACTGTATTCAGTAGGCTCTGTGCAGAGTGTGAAGTGGACTGAGCAATAGCTGGCCAATGCAAGGCTGTCTTCATATAAATCCCCCGTCTCCCTTAAGTGACACATGGTGACTGAGGATGGAGCAACCATCCCTACAGAAGTCCATCAGGTCTCCCACTATGCCACAGTAAAGGGAACCCGCCACCTGATCAGGGAGTTGGTGGGACTTGAAAATATGTTCAGTGGTGTTCCTGTGTCGGTAGTGTAATAGCTCGCCTTGTCTGTTGTCATGTGAAATGCACTCTCACTTAATTGCACTCAGTATAAGTAGTGGAATATGCAGTCTCATGCCTTTCATGATAAAAAGCCTTGTTCAGAGTTGGTAACCTAATGCACAGAGGTATAGAAAGTGAATCAGTGAAGGCTGCCTCACAGTCTCACTAAGCCAGCTGAACACCGGTGCTGAGAGCCTGTCCGATCTATAGACTTAAAGACCAGGACAGCATCTATGCCTGGAAAGAATTAGATGGAAATACATAAGTGTGAACAGGATTTCTAAAATCATGGACAGGATTCTGGGAGGAGAGGTAGTTTGGGAGTTTCTTTAGGGATGAACGAAGAAGAGGAAGAGAAAGGAACCAGGACAAAGAGAGGAGGACTTTACATTTATTATTACCTGCTGACCTTGGTAGGACAAGTATTTCAAACCTCCATGGCTAGGAGAGATTGATGTCTTCCTTGCAATTATATACTTCATGTTATTCTGTGTGAAATTAGTGGCTACATACATGATTTTTTTTTTAAGTTGCAATGTTTCATGGCCAGATCAGCTGCAGAGCTGGCAGAAGAAAAAGGAAGCATCATTACAGATGAACTTTTGTCAAGGGACAGTATCATATTTTCTTGTACTATTGCATAGTCTGCATAGAACTATTTTCAGTTCATTTCTAATGCATGATAACTTGCCTTCGGCGCTGTGGAGACTAATTTTCAAGTAATTTTTAGTGTTACAGGTTCTTAATTTAACAGTCGCTTATGGTGTAGGAAAGATATTAGTGATACGTGCATGAATGCATGTGCTTAGGTGCAGCGCTGTTTATCTGTCTTTCCCATTTGTTTGTTCGTAAATTTAGGAGACGGAAGGTGGAGTCCTCTGTGCCATAAGTGCACTGTATTGTATTATTAATATTAGGATAGCAAGCGATTCCCACTAGATGGTCTTTGTGGTCCATTGATGCTTTAAGAAATGTCTAGGCATGAAAGGCCGTTTGAGTTGCAGTGGGCTGATAGTCTGGGATGACATTTGAATGCAGAGAGGACAATGTATAAATGACAATGACTGGGAGGGAGGCAAAAGCGGGTCTAAACTCTCCGTATTCTCCCATGGACAGTCACCTCTCCTTTAGGATTATTTCCTCACGTGACTCCCCAGTTAGGCTTTGTCTAAGAGGAAAAGTGGAACCACTGAAGGGGAGCAACTGAGGTTTCCAGACAAAGCAGAGGTTTCCAATGCTGACACACGGCCCGTAACCCAGAGAGACAGCAAAGCTAATGAGAGGCATTGCCGCTCAGGCATCATTTGCAGCATTCAGAATTAACAGAACATTTTACTTTCAGCCAAATTGTAAACAAAAAATGAATTTTAGTAATGCCATATACCAGAATCGTTTCCATGGAGGGCAAGCTTTGTGTCGCTATTTTGAGCCTGTAGTTTACATTGCCTGATTCTCTACGAAACAGAAAAACTAAACCAACCACTGCAAAATTAGCTCTGAAGGCAACAGCCATTAAAGTAAATGTGCACTGAATGCTCCTAGTTGTGGGGAGATTCTTGCCTAAAAATGCAGCAATAGTTTACAACTCAGTTAATAAAAATACATTAATTTATTCTGCCCCAGAAGCCAGTGAGTGTGGATGGGTTTCCCACATGCTCCTATTGTTAAATTGCTATGAAAAGTCTGAGGAGGAAAACCCAAAAAAAACCAGGAAAAAATACTAAATTCTCCAATAAAAATATATAATACGGAAGAATAACATTGAAACAGTATCTTCAGATATTTTAAGAACCGGAAACAGAATTAGATATTTCCATAATTTTGTAGTCTTGTTATAAATTATTAATGTTGTTTTGGAGCATATATATGTATTTTGAATTAGTAATTATGGGTGATCATTTTTTGCCATTCGTACCTAGCTATTAATTCCGTCTTTTGACGTTAACATAAGGACTGATTGTGCATTATATTTCCTGGCATGTATATTGTAACAATACAGTCACAGCATGTAATATCATGGTATAAGCCTTTTTATTTAAGTTTTTTCCCTGAAATTTTTATTGTACAATTGCTTTTAATACCTCTTTTGTTCAGTATGTATATTGCATGTGTATTAAAATCTAGTTAGTTTACAGTCTACCTGCTAAGTTTGATTTAGAACAAAACTAGTTATCTGAAGGCAAAAAAAAAGTACACAAGGAAATCTGTCCTTGCGTGCTTGAAAGATTCAGCAGTGAGTAATCTGTAACATCATAAAACGAACAAAATCAAAACAACTGGATCGTTATCATGACTCTGCTTGGTTTCAGCCCACAAAGTCACATCTAGACTACGTAGATACTGTATTTGTTGTTTTATGTATCGGTGTGCAGACACTTGTAAATACAGAGGTGTAAATGTTGCCAGCATTTAAATTAGGTTAAAAATGCTATTTATGGCTTGCATCAACAACAACAAAAAATTCATAATCATCTCTAGGTGAAGACACTCATTTAACAAACTTACAGCTCCTAATTAATTCTGTAAAGAACGCTATTTGGCAGAGGAGAATTATGAGGTTTGCATATTGATGGTGGCAGGGAAAAATGTATCTGTTTTCTATTTATATGGTAAAATTAACTTGTGTTCTTCAGAAAATGGCACATCTCGGAGGTATTGCTCTCAAAATGATCTCAGGGTGGAAAGAAATCAGTAATTACAGCACCAGGCATTCAGTTCTGTCCTAATTTTCCCACCAGTTTTTCGATGTTTCAGCTGCCTCAGAGACTTAAAGTACTCTCATTAGGTAGCTGCAGAAGCTGCCTGCTTGCCTACTCCATCACTCTCTCTCTCGCTAGCTTTCTCTCTCGCTCCCCCTCTCTTGCTCTCCCTTTTTTTCCCCCCTCCTGCCTTGGGAGTGACTGTGAAGATCATTTGCTGGCATGATTGGCAGGTTAGAGGATTCGATCAGATGAGTTCCTCTTAGTGCAGGTCAAAAAGGCTAGTTAGCAGGAGCTGTCGAAAAATGCCAGCAGCATTCGAAATGGGAAATGTCATGACTTCGAGGCAGGGGGTGCCACCTGGAACAGAAAGCCCCCAGCTCATTAGCAAGTTACAGGATGCAAGCTTAACTGGAGGGAGCAGAGGAGGAAAGATAATACCCAATAGGGAAAATTATTGTGAAGTGGAATTGATTTCATGTATAATTTGTTTATCACTAGAGGGGACAAATGCTGTCCTCCTGACATGTGCGGAGGAGTGTGGACTATGAATGAAGCAACTTAGCATAATCTTCAGGTTGAGCTCTGGATTTAAAGAATGCCAACTTCTTTCTTCCCAACTGTGGAAATGATCAGGTCATGTTGTATTAATTAAACCTGACATACTCTCAAATGGTTTATCTGGGCAATTTTAGCAATTTAACAGAATGTGGTAGATATGAGCTGCATTCATTATTAACACGGGGCAGTGTTTTGTTTTCTGGATGCAATGGGGTTGGGGTTTTTTGCAAGCTGCTGTTGTAAAAAGACATGTTTCTGTTGCAAGTTGAATTATAACAGAGCTCATTTTTGATGCTTAGTCAGACTGCATAAAATCAGAATACAATTTCAGTTGCATGATACAATTTCTTTTCCAGGAAAAACTACATACCCTTAGAAAGTATGGATTTAAAAATAAATAAAGCATTTAGGTTTAGTGTATAAAATTTAATCTGAAATGAAAACTACAGGGTCTGCTGCCTGTCATGGACTTAAAGAATGCTTATGTAAAATATCAGCATTACAAAATGCTTAGTCTTCTCCGAGACATTCTGTAGTGGTAAAATTGCAGGCAAACTCCTCATCCAGGCAGTTTAGCTAGCCCCTGGCTATTAATGTTGCTAACCATTCATTTGCTTCACTGGTCTGTATTTTCACATAAAAGGCATATTGCATATCAGTAGAAATGAACTGCATAGAATTTTTTCCCCCATAGTTCTTTTCAGAAACATTAAGAGAATAAGATGGGTACCTTCAGGAGTCTTTTGACTGGTATTTTTGTGAGGCTTTGAGTCTAGCTTTGCTCCTCCTGAAGACAATGGGAGAATGCCATAGATTTCAATGGGAGTAGGGCTGGCTCCCTAATCAAAACTAATGTAGACACAACAATACCATCTCAGGCTGAGTAAATGAGATTTAAAGGCTGCAAGCGGTTCCTGAAGAACTCTTTTGCAAACTATATCTCTTCTTGTTAAGGAATTTTGTCTTTTATATATTAAACAAGTACTTCTCTCAGAAGTTTGCAGCTCATACTTAATCAGTCTCTTGGTTGAATGCTGAGGAATGTTTGCTTGGTGTTCAGATCCTCGATTTTTTTTCAGCTTTCATTTTCTTCCATCCATCAAAGTTTTAAAGTTGGTAATGGAGTAGCCAGGGTTTGCTTTATTGAGTAACCACAGGCTGTTGAATTTCCCTTTCCCCACCTAATGTGAATCAGAATCAGATTTTTTAAAAGGACTTTCTTAATCAAAATATTTGTACAGAGACTGACAGATCAGTGTTTTCTGTTTTGTATTTCATATAAAAAGCTCAGCATTAGCGGTCTGCTAGTTTGCCAAAAAGAAGAGTTACTAAAGCACTGTAAACACAGGCATTCTTTACCTTTCAGATAACTTTTTAGTGCAAAGTTCTTTCAGATAGGCAATGTGAATATTGGCTGCCGTGGTCTGCGCTAATGAATGCACAGGCTGAGTCTTTTGCAGAGTTCAATAAAGAGAGCAGAATATCAGAATAAAAATATTCTCTATGCAGATCCCATGGGAGAATTTTTCCCACCTTGGGTAGCTCTCCAGATGCCCAACTACTATTTAAGGAAAAAATTGGAAATGAGTTTGAAAAGTTCAGATGGTATTCGTTACTCAATGTCTGCTCTGGTGCTTTGTTTGGGGAAGTGATATACATTTAAATTATTTGAATGGAGTTTGAAAATTAGACTTCTATTGGGAAAAGAGAGCAAGCTGTCTGGGAAATCTCCAAGTCCACTAGCTCAATGGAGTAAAGACAGGGATCGGTAAGCACTGGACAGTCCTGCTAGACTTTAACCCTGAGATATATTTGAGGGACCTGTGGTGGCTATAGTGTCTATCTGCGTCTGGCAGCAGCTGCTTGGACACGAGCAGAAGGATGTTTTGGCTAGGAAGTCAGGCAAGTGCAGATAAGCTCTTTCCTAGGACTGTGTGTGACACAGGTTGGTGTGACCTGTGCGTGTCCTAGGTTCATGACCAGAGAAGTTATAACTCAGAATTAGAAAAAAATAGTTAAACAACTAATATTTCCCACGTATCTACATTTTCTGGCAAGTAAAAGAAGTGTAGCCTGAAACAGAAGAAAGAATTTAACCATTACTCCTCATTTCTTTTTTTTAACCAGACAACTTCTGGTTTTTCAAAACTGACCTCAGTGTTTTCTTAGCTTCTAGGAACTACATAATCCAAATGAAGAATAGTAGCCAGGAAGGAATTAGTAAATGACTTATTGTCCCCCAAACTTATTATTCCTGCAGTTGTTTGTCATTCACTCAAATCCTGACTTTTCTATCCTAAATGAATCCTGTTTTGTTCCTTGACTCTCTAGGGAAGATCAGGCAGGAGCAGTGAGTGGGAGAATCGCATATTCATCATTTGATTTGTACATCTTTTTTTTTCCCCCCAAATTTCTGAGAAATCACTGGAACTTGCTAATGTGCATTCTGTGAAGTTATCCATCTTTGTGAATCACTGTTCAGCTGGGAAGAAGCTCTAACACATGGTCCATATTCCATGTCAGAGACTCCTTTTGTCATTACTTGTGTGTAAAAAACACTTGCTGTATGAATTGCCTATGTCTTTTTTAGGGGGGTGGATGTGTAGAGAGTGTTGGAAAAATCCAATGAGGCCTGAGGTCATCTAAACGACTCTATGTAACGTGAGCAGCTGTTGATGAAATGTGGTTCAATCAGTAACATTTCAACTTTCGTTTTATGTATTACATTTCAAATTAAATAGGGCAGTATAAAACAATCCATAAGTTGAACCTAGGATTGGGCCGTGTCATTTTTTTAGTGTGTGTCTGTAGTCCTTGACTTTGATATCATTCACTTTTTAATCTTCTTTTCCATCTGTGTTGTTAACCGTGGGCTGCAGTAAACTGATATCTCTCTCTCAAAATCCTTTTCTAAGACTTTGCCTCACCACTTTTTTTTCTTCCTTTTTTGTTTTTTGTTTTTGTTTTACTAAGTCCTAAGCCTACATTAAATATTCCACAAGCTATTTACATATATTACTAAATCTTTAAGGAGGTATGTTTAGATAGATTGAGGCAGATTGAAGATTTCTTGACCTGACCCTGTCAAAATCCTTGACCAGGAACTTTATGCATAAGTCTTGATTTTGATTTTCTTAGCAGATGGAGCATTGCTTTTGGATCATTAACCCTTGCCATATTTCCTCAGAGAACTTAAAAGCTGAGACTTTCTGAATTTTCAAGTCCTGGACTTGCTCTCTTGTGTAGGCTGTACTCCTCACTCCCCAAAATCATCTCCAAACCCCACAGTTTTGTGGGAAACTACTGTACCAGCTTGTGTGATATCGAAAGTAGTACTAATAAGTCACAGCATTGCTTATGTCACCAGACGGCAGGACGTAGTCATCTCTCCTTCTGCCAGACTCCTAAATGCAGGGTGGAGAAACTGCAGCACACCTGGGGATTTAGAAAGATGTTTGAAATGTGCTTCAGTGGAGCAGAGTGATTTAGAAATCTAATTCTCTCTCTGTGAGTTACTGTGGTAGGCAGAGAGTAAACGCAACTCAGTCTGAATGCATGGGTCCTTAAAGAAGCATAAGAGGTAGAAAAAACATCTCCAGTTGCAGGACTGTAGGAAGCAGTGCTGCTTGAGAGCAGCTAGAATACTGCAGGCAAAAAAGCAGGAGTTCCGCCAGGTGAAATCTGCAAAGCTTCTTACCTATTTGGTATTTCTCATTTATTTTATTTCCATGAAAACAAGCATCGTTTCTTGCTAACATTGCAAAAGCATCAACATTTTCAGCTCCTATTTATTGAGAGAAGCTTTTACTGGATGTTTCGAATTTCTGTTTTTAATCCACTGTGTGTAGTGATCATGATAATGCACAGAAGTTGAACAAACAACACCCCCCCTAAACCTCCTCCCCTAAAACAACAAAAATCCCAGACCATGATGATAAAATAGTTGATCATCTTGATTTGAATACCATACACAATTACTTTCCATTAAGATTTCCAGCAACAGCTTGTCAGCTTGGCTCTTAGTGTGTTTTCGCCTGCCATTTCAAACCACATTGATCCGCCGATTTGGTATAGTCTAGAAATAAAGGCAGGAGAAAAGGACTTCAGAAGCATTTTACTCAGCTTACTTTTTAACATTAAGATTCATTCTCTAAAAGGTGGTTGTACTCTAGGGTTTGAAGAAAAAAAAATTGCAAAATCTTTTTATTCTAAACTGTTCTACAAGTTTAAAGCAAATGTAGTATGAGTATGTGCTAAAGGTAGGTGGATGCTACTAAAAAGTGAAACCAGAATCATTAATATGTGAACATAAGTGAAATTAGTTGTTCCGTGACTTTGTTGTCTGAAACTTTGCCCTCTCTCTCCTTTATCTCTTTCTTTGTTTATTAACTTTAGTTCTTATATTACACCTGAAACCTAGAATGTAAATTCTGTAGATCACAGATTTTACTCACCTTGTTCTTGGAAGGTCTACAACATTTTGTGGCACTGGAAGAATGCTGTATAATAATAAGGAACCTCAGTCCTGTGTTTGGCCCTTTTGGCACAGTTGCTGAATTTGCAATGTTACACACACACACACACACACACACCCAGCCCCGTCGTGGATTCTTTGCAAAAGCTGGTGATTTCTTTGCTCTTGGTGCACATCCAAGTGGAAAGGAGATTGGAATGTGAAGAGATTTAACTTTGTCATCACTTGCCTTTGTATATGGACTACGCACATTTATGATGGATAGGTATCCTGTAAGTCCCAAACTTTCTGAAAGGCAACAGAATTGCAGCAGACACAAAGTCAGTAAGTAAACAGAGAGTGCTGTCAGCCCTTCCTTCATTTAACCTAAACCAGAAAACAGATAAGGGCAGACATGAGGTCACATTTTGCCTTTTAAGGTAAATAATCCGTGTCAGCTTCCCAAGGCTTTCTATCTCAACAGCGATAAATGTGGTCTGTATATAGGGCTGGGTCCCTCACACCTTATTCCTGTGAGAACCCCCACTGCGTGTGGTGGGACTCAGTCCATGCGTGCGTTGTGGGGAGGGAGGGCGAGTAGTGTGTAAAGTGCATTACAACTGCATAACTTTTGAAGATTTTAGGTTGGTCAGATACATACACTCTGGTGCTAATGGAAACAGAGATCACTTATCACCATATCTATGGAATTAGAAATGTATATTCATGACTCCTTGCTACCCAAATAGGATGTACATCATTCTGTATTAATCACATAGCTTTATTCTAATCATTTCATTTTTCTTTGTTTTACCCAGCTGAATAGCTCAGTGCTGCCATGGGGTCCTGTATCGTATGGCAGACTTGCCTTTTGAACTGCCTACATCAGTTTTCTGCAGGCTCCCTATCTCCACCGTCATTCCTTTTCTTTACTCTAAATGTTTCCAGGGAGGAGGAGAAGAAAGAAAGAAAAGATTTTTTTTTTTTTTTTTTTTAAAAGGAGGTGGGGAGAAAGAGACTGTGGAAAAATAAAAGTTGAAAAGAAAACCAGAATGAATGCTTCACTTGTTGGCTTTTAGCACAATTACCATACCTTAGGAAATATGCAGGGAATAGTTAATTATGACTAAATGAGCTCCTTTTAGAGCTCATGGCAGGCCCCAGCATCCAACTGTCAGTGTCGTGAAAGATATTGAATTGGAAGGCTGGTCTCCCTGTCAGCCGGTAGGATGGTCTGCTGGAGTAAAATAGACAGTGAAAAGATAGCTGGGTTAGAGTAGCCTCAGCAAGGGAAACACGTATAGCATTTGCATACTTCTCCTGCAAAGGGGGTTTAATCCGAAGAAAGGAGGAGATTTCGGTATTGTCAGCCAAGGCTTTGTTCAGGGTGAAGAGCAGAAGGAAATCTGATGAAGGGGCCTTTCTGAAACCCTTGCTCACAGACTGGAGGTTTTTCTAGTAAAGTTATGTACTTTGGGATTGTTTACATACTATTGTCTGTTTGAAGATCTTCTAAACCGAAAGACTCAAAGTATTCCTCTTTGCTAACACAAAAGCAGGGAATTTGTGTGGTAAAAATTACTTACACTGCAAAACTGAACAAGTTCTTTTCATTATCTGCACAAAATACCCTAAAGTTCCTTTTTTGTTGTAGACAAAGTTCCCTGATACTTCTTGGCCCAACTCATATATCACAAAATGTTTTCAGACTAGGAGAAAAACAGGAGAATTATGTTCTCAAAGTTGAGAGCGCAGAAAAATCAGATACCCTTCAGGCTTAAGGCAGCCAAATTCTTGCTGCCTCCTCCAAAACAGTTCTTCATTAAGCAAATAGACAGTTTCCTGCCAACTAAAAACAGTGTTTTAAAATTTAGTTGGGGTAAAAGGTTGTGCCTCTACTAAAATCTCTTCTGCACTTTGTAATTCTTTTTTCTCACCTGAGAGATGAGCCAGAAGTCCCAAACTAAACCTCTTTTGTAGATAATCTGTAGCAGACCCAGTCCATTCCTAGAACTTTTCCAGATAAAATAAGTGATTTGTGTTTCAAAAACAAAACCTATTTAAAAGTGCTGGCAAGCAAATTACTCCTCCTTGGAATGACTATCCACTTACTATCCAATGTGTACTACCACCTTCCAAGGTTTTCACATGGGAGAAAGTGCATCATCTCAGGGATATAATTGATGTTTAGGGACCAAACAGGCCATCTAACAGTATAGCACCTGAAATAGATGACTTTTGCTTTTTGTTGCTCTAATTTTTGTGTGATTGCCTTAGTCTTAATGATTTTAGATAATATTTAATTATCTATGTGGATCACAGTAAAGATCACGTTATTTGTACAAATAGTTTATATAATATTATAAAATTTGTTCTATAAGTATATCTGTACATATTTAGTTAGCTCATTTTCTCATCAGCTTTGTAGCTAATAGTCGTTGTAAAGCAATGTGCTTTGTGAGTGTAAGGGACAGCAAAGTCCTTGAATATAGCTTGAATTTTCTGTAATACAAATGAGTACTATCTTTAAGGCTTGGTCAAATTCTGGGAAAGAATGATGCTATTTCTAAGATACTGAAGAATATGAGGTTGGATATATGTGTATGGATATATTTGTGTTCACTCTGCAGTTGTTTAATAGTTATAATTAAGGAAAAAATTACAATCTTTTAATATTAATAAATGACTACACATACGATGAAATTTGGCTCTCAGTTGTACATGCTGTGACTTGTTTGGAGGGGTTTTTTTAGCCTCAGATGCTTCCTTATGCTCACTCAGAAACGGAAATTGGTGTTTCAGCTTAGTTTTTGTTCAGCTATGATAAATGTGAATCATTAAATACTTAATCATCTATTAGCCTTGTTTGCTCCCACATGGTTGTCATAAAACCTCATAGAAATACCAGGCAGAAGCAAGTCTGCGAGGGATGGGCTATAGGGCACCTCCGGTCTTCAGTCTTGATGCAACTTAAAAATCAAGTGCCAGAAAGGGGAGGTGGTTGATGGAACATGTGCTGTATCCAGTTGCTTGCTGAGCATTATCTGCCATCTGGACTCAAGAAAAGCCTGAATGAATTTCAGCATCTCCCTTTCTCTTCCACCCTAGAGAAAACTGGAAGGGGAGATCAAATTTTGGTGGTAATGGGAGCTGCATTGAGGCATCAGCTGGCACGCAATGTGCAGTTCACACCTTCTTTTATTAGTTTAATTTATGCCTTCCTTGAAGTGTTTACTTTTTTCCAACTGATGTGAGTAGTAGAAAATAAGGTAGGGTGTGTTAGGAGGGTTATTTACCAAATGGTATTTATTGCTGGGAAGCATAGCAGTGCTATCCGTAAAGTAGTTTTTGACTGCCTACAGGGACAAATAGACAGCTTGAATCCAACCTGGGTATAATGCAGTATGCAATTTCGTAACGGTTACTTTTATATTAACTCCTAAGTTTTAATTGCTTCATAAGAAAATGATAACATCCTGCTACGGTTCTTACCTCCTCAAGGAAATAAACTCATGTGACTTTCTCACATGCTGGCCATCTTTGTGCAGCCTTCACTGGTTATAAAGAACCCATACTCCAAAACACAGTGTTGGGAAAACAAAGGAAGGACCACGGCAGTAATAAACATGTCATTTAAACGTTACAGGAAAATGAATGTGGTTTACTCAAACATGCCTTCTAAAGAATAGTTAATGATAATATTTTAGTAACACAAAGAGGGAGATCTTCTAATGCTCCCATTCCTGAGCTCTGTTCCCACTGAAGGCAGCAGGAGCTGCACGTACAGATCCAGAGGGCTCACATCTCAAATAGTATCTAATATGGAGTTTTAAAAAATAGGAACCAGGCTCCAATGCTTACAGTCTGAGTGAAGTAATGTTTTCACTTTTCATCTCTTCCTTTTTGTTTCACAGTAACAGTGCAATCTCCAATTAGAAATTATTCTTTGTTAGCAGTAGTCGACGACGCCTCATCCCAGTTTGCGTTTTTCCTGTGAGAAGCGTGTCAGAATTTGGGGGAACTAAATATACTCCTTTGTTGGCGAGCTTGTCAAGCACCGCGCTGTGTTCGCTTTCCCACCAGGAAGGTCAGGCCGCTGGGGGGCCGCTCTATTTTCTGAAATGATCCCTACTGTCTGTCCATGCTGTCTGACAGATTGAAACAGTTGTCTGTGTCACTGCTTTCAATGCTTTTTAAATGCCTCACTTTCCATGAAAGATGTAAAATATGTAGGCAATGGGGGGGGAATGTAAAAGGAACTATACTTTTTCCTGTGTAAAGAAGTGTTGGGTTTTCTTTTCTAAAGTAAACTTAATTTTGTTTAAAATATGTTTATAAGCTGACTTAGGGAAAAAAAAAGAGTTGATCTGGAAGAATGGGTAAGTCACAGCTTACATATTCTATTTCTGAAACCTCGTTTTAAAATGAGGGTAATAAAATTATTAAACACACACTCATTCAGTAGCTGAAGTGAAATAGTAAGTTTTCTTTGTTCACTTATATTTCAGTTTAAGATATTTTGATCTGAGGTATGTATAAAGCCTGAAGAAATTGGTACTGTGCTGAGCCTTCAATACTCTCCAGATAATTGAACTAATTAAATCTTTACCAACATTAACACAACTCCAGCATTCCTTGGACAGTGGTTAATTATTGCATGAACATGGCAAGCTTAAACTAAACAGATGAAAATAGAGTCCTGTGGAATGGGTATTGAGTTTATTCTTTATTCATCTTTTGATAAGGTTTAATTAAAACTGCCTCTCTCCATTGTGGTGAGAATGAATGTGCCTGTTTTCGTAGTGAAAGCCAAATTACTCACTTCAGCCATGGTTCAATAATCAAAGCCTTTGCAAAGTTTTGGGTTATATTGTAGCTGTGGAGATATAATTGCTGCAATTCTCTATGAAGGCTTTATCTTTTTATTACATTTTCTTTTTTTTTTTTTAAATTTATTTAGAAAGAAAATTAGAGCATCCATTTTCTGATTCACTATTTCAATGTGCTTTAAGCAGGACGTTTTTGTAAACAGAGAGTGAGCTGTTGAAAATACAATTTAAAATAAAAGTTTTTTTTTTATAACTGGAATGCAAAAATTCTTTTAAAAGCAAATCTAAATTCCAGTCTTTTAGAGTAATCTACAAAGTAAAATTTAAGCATATGTCAAAAGTTATCCTTATCAACCGTTGAATATAAAGGAATGGTCATTTCTTTTTATGACAGTAACGGTAGGGCGGTTATGGTGACTCACCATGCTTGTACAGTGGCTAATTACTCACTGGGCAAAAATTGTTGAAAGAAGCGGTGCCGGCTCATAATGTTAGAAGATGCAACTTTGTAAAGTTGTTAGAGCCTCCTAACTGTGTGTATGAAGTGCAAACTGCAGCACCGGTGATACGATGGAGAAAACAAATCCTTGGAAATCGTGTGAAATTTTGAGCAAGAGCAATGGGGTACCACTGAAGGAAAATGAGAAGAGCTTGTGACCAGGTATGCATGCATGCAGACTGGTATCACATGTGTTGCCATGGACTTGCCTTTCCACTTGGAAAGCTGTGAGCTGTAGAATTGGGCTTCAACTTTTAAGTATAAGCTCCTTTTGCAAATCCACGTACGTTCATTGAGAAATGACACAGCAGGTAGGAAATGGATCAGTCTTCATTTAAAAAAAAGTTTACCACTCTCCTTTCATACAGTTCTGCAGGTGACTTAGATGACCAAAAGATCATCAAAAGAGTTGCACAATTTTATTTTCATTCTGGTTGCTCCATTCTGGTGTGTTTTGGAATGACGTCCTGGCAGAACCTTGGTTTCCTGTCAGACTTCTGCCTTCCCATTTATGAAATATTAATTTCACTTTCTGTGATTTATCATAAGCAACTATGACATTGTTCTGTCTTGGGCTTGCATTGTCATGAGGGGATACCAGGCTGGCACAGTGGTTTTGATTTAAGGGAGGAAAAAGTGTTTGCTTCGGGGTTTTTTTTATTTCATGAGTTGTTTCTCTTACAGTGAATTTCACTGTAATAAAAAATTTAAGACTATGAGTCAAATCCTGTGCCAATGGAGAAAATAATCTGAGCAGAGAGTCTCTTGAACCATGGAGTTGGACTTAACTGGTAGCTCTTCCTCCTTTTGAGTGATAGTCAGCAGCATGCTTGGTGCTTGTAAAATGAATCCAAAGCTATTTGGAGTCACCAGCCAAAGAATCATCTGCTGGGAAGTTGTAGTCGGATCTACAGAAATGCGTTACCCCTGCTCTTTGTCACGAAGCGATAGCTGACCTCTGTAAAGATTCTGTAAGTGCAGCCATTTATTTAGGTTTTACACTGAAGTAGAGATTTGCTCTATTCTGTTTCTTGAGGTATGGGAATGTACCTCAGTCTGGAAGAGGGGGAACACTATGTGTTAGCCTTGCCTTGAGTGCATGCACATAGTCAGTCCTATTCTAATGGCGAAAGTTGTATTCTTGCTGACAGAGTAGCAAAGTCATTAGAAATACCTCCAAAATATGTTAAATTAATAATCTCTGAGACTAGAAGTTCCCTTTCAGTTTTTTCCTAAATAGACTTTTCCTATTTTGTGAAATTTATTTTTATTTGGCGTAAAGAAAATAGATATGGCAGAACTGTTATTTTATCTGAGTTCGTTTCTGCTACATTTTGTCTTTCAAAGCACTGGGAGCCTGTTATTCTAGGAAATAGATTTCATAATTATTTTAAGGGCTTTAATGTATTTTTGCATTAATTTCACTCTGTTAGAGGTTCTGTATGTTTATTGCACTTAGAGATTTTCCAGCATTTACTACAATTATGCTGTGGTTCCACAGTCATTGAGATGGGGTCTGTGCACTCCTGCTTCCCCAGCAGCACAAATTTGATCTGGACCAAGAATGGACGCCTGATGTCATTTATGGAGAATACAGTGGCTCCATGCTGGTTACTGGGGAATCACCATAAAGCCTGCTGGTTTAAGGTTAACCCATCAGATTTGTTTGATCAGATTTGAAACAACAGAGTTAGATTGTACTAGGTCAGCATGATTTTCACTCGGTCATAGGAGCTTTAAAGCTGGATTTATAGCCTTGTCACACATACTTCCGTCAATCAGATTTTCCTGAACTCTTAACTGAAAAATTATCTTCTAATACTTGGTTACATTAAAATAATTTTGCTGGGTACTTTGTTTTTAAATAGTGATAATAATCTTGACTCAGATAGGAAAAACCTGATGTCCTGGAAATAAGAAAGGGTTTCTGGCTGGGATTGCTGAAAAAAATGCTTGCTCAGGAAATCGTAATCTGATCTGAGTGGATTGAAAGATTTGAAAATGTCTTCTTTAAATATGAAGAGATTGTTGCATGTCAATTATTTATTAATTCATGTGGGTAAATACCCATTAGCATTTTTGAATATAGGCTATACTGCACTCTGACAGCTTTGCATATCATCCCTACAGATGTCTTAATTTAATGAGATTCTTAAGCACTTGGCTAATACCAGGCATACACCAAAATGTGTGTAAATGTGTTTATTAAGGAGCTTCCCAGCCCTCCCCCAGTAGCCGTTAGGTAAAGTGTGCCTTCTGAGGTGCAAGAGGACAGACTGGACTATCATGACTTTTGACTGCATTAATACATTTTGACATAATGTGATTATTTTTTTTTTTCCAAATGATGAGACTCCATGTTTCTTAAAATTGCTACGTAAGCAAGAATAATTCTGCTCGCTTCCTTGCTTTTTTATTTGGCATGAAATCTGCAGGAGTGCAAAAAGGTGATTTCCCTAAAAGCAGGCCATGTATAATTTACAGGGCTACCACAAAGAAATCCTAATGACTTACACAGACGTGACTATTATTAACTTGCCTCCAGTCACAACATTTACATAAGTTGTCATCTTTATGCTATCGACTACTACTTAATCCAATTCAATCTCATGTTTTCTTTTCTTTATAGTTACTATGTCATGATGATCAGTCCCTGTATTTGCTGTCAACTTTGTTATTCATTCTGCTCAGGAAGTTCTTCATGATCTGCGGAATGTGGCCAGTCACTTGCCTGAAGTGGAGAATAAGGTTTTGACATTGCAGTATTTAAAAATCTGCTACATTTTTGCCTCTAGAAGAACTGTTGGGCTTTCTTTAGGAATGTGTTCTCTGTATTATGGAAGAGCAATCTCATTATTTTACATTTATCTTAAGATGTGGCTCCCCTAGCTGAGAACGAAGCTAAGTTCAGTTATGCTAAGTACCATGCAATCGTATATTGAATAATATTCTTTCATGCAAAAATCTCAGGCCATGTGTTCAGCTTTGCAGA
The DNA here is from genome assembly GCF_000690835.1 of Fulmarus glacialis. Classification (NCBI taxonomy): domain Eukaryota; kingdom Metazoa; phylum Chordata; class Aves; order Procellariiformes; family Procellariidae; genus Fulmarus; species Fulmarus glacialis. The sequence continues at coordinate 46,149 of NW_009194725.1, read as the reverse complement.
CTGCTAGCCCCCTGCATAAAGTCTGCTTTTATTCAGGTAACTGGCTGGCCTTTTCATTCGGAATTCATTCTTGCCTGTTCAATGATACTTAAATGCTCCAATCATATTAATTTGTGATGGGAGTGTTGAGTAATTATTGAATTGCTATTGAAGATGTGTACAAAGCTTGAATAAAAACAGAATACACAAGCATACCTCTGATAAACTCATTACGAAGGGACACGATTAGAAAAGATCCACTCCGTTGCCTCTAGTCTTTATTATTGCAGATATTCCAGTCTTTACCTCTGAGTATATCTGATGGGCAGCTGGCCAGTAAGATAATCCTAAAAAGCTTTCAATTCAAGATGCTTCGGGTAAGTTTGGGGGTTTTCCCCCAGAAAATATCCAGAATGCTTGGTACTCAGACTGAGGAGTAGCTTTGCCAGTAATGCACAGAGCTTTGCTGGAAAAAAACCAACCAACCAACCAAAACAAAACCAAAAGTAAAAGAAAGATCCCATTCAAGTGAAGGTGCATTCATTCAGGGAAGAGCTGGGTAGTTCAAAATGAGCTGGCATGTGGGAACTAACATGATACTATGCAGCTATCTCTGATTACCATCACCCATCACAAAGGGGCAGAATCTATTACAGATAAGCAAATATAATGAGAGAAAAAGGCATATAAAAGGAAAATGACCTTGTGATAAACTCAGATGCAGAGTAGGCCTTACCAAAGGAACAGGGCAAAACAGCCTCTCAAATTCAGAAGGAGAGAAGACATGTATCCAACATACTGTGGAGGGTGACAGAGGACTTCTTAAAAGACAAGGCTGCATAGTTTACTGTCACGTGAAACTTACTCTACAGGTTTGTCTGAGTGATTTGTCATTAAAGGGGTTCAAAAGATTGTTTCTCTGAGTATAGATAAACTATGTTCTTGAACACATCTTGAAACCTTTCACTAATTTTTCACTGGTCCTCAAGCCAAGAACTGACACCCCCCCATCCCCCACCAAATCTGCAGATATCATTTTCTTAATGGAAGGAATCCAGAAGCGGGAGTTAAACCTTTCCATGTTCCTTTGGGTTTTACACAATCTTTCACCATCCCAAGGAAATCGAGTACTCTAAGTGAAGAATCAAATCTCAAAGCACTGCACGAATAAATGAAATCTCTTTAGCACACTAGGGACTTCTTCATCATAGTTTTGTGTTTCAGGGGATTGCACAACCTTTACTTGAGGGAAACAAATATTCAAATCCCAGTTAGACCAGAATAGAGGAAATATGCCAGGTTCAATTACCACTGGAGTTACCAGCCTATGAGATTTTTTCCATTTGTATGTTCATCATCTTTTTCATGAAGTTCTGCATAAGCTGTTCCTGGGAGAACAGAAGGGGAGTGACCGCTTTGAAACTTTGAAATCAGAAGAAAGGATCTGCTAGAAGTCTCAGAAAGTGCTAGAGTCCTGAGCAGCATGTTTCAGGTGAACTCTAACACTGATGTTTTTTAAAATCTTCATTCCTATGAATTTTCTGGATGTGAAAATCCACCTGCATGTGCAGATACATATAGTCAATCTTTTTTGAAGATAGTGAATTTGCAAGAACCATTTATCTATTTTTTTATTATTATTTTGGATTAGATGAAATATATGAAAAGCATAGTTTACTACTTGGTGTTGAATGTCATTCACACTCAAAGAATAAGAGGAGACAATTTATTATCTATTAAAAACAAAATCAAATGAGCAGAAAAGACTTCTGAGATATTTTTTATATATGGAAATGCACAAGAGAAGTGGTGACGTCCCTGGATATGTAACATCTATGGATGATGATGATGGCCAAAGAACAAATTAGGCAGTATGGACTGTATTTTCTGTGGTTCTTCTGTTGTTTGGAGCTGGGGCTGCAGTGTAACAGTATTTCACTCACTGTAGCACATATTACGGATTTTCCGGCTATTTGCAGCTCTGTGTAATCTGCTGACTGCATGTGGTATGTGGATAGCTTTGACATTTTCAAATAAGAAATAAGTAGTATTCTAGATTCTGTGTAGCTTCGGGGGCTTGTGACATATTTTATCTATTTCTTTGTCCTTGGAGATTGATAGATGGGAATGTGATTAGCTCTCATGCTAAACCTGCCCCCAGTCTCTAACATTTTTGGAATACCCTGTCTACAAGATGTTGCAGCCAACTGTAGTGTCTTGTGTCCTTGTTTCTGAGGTATACTGTGTCCTTGGTTCTGAGGTACTGCTAAGTACTATGGTATTGTACTGTACTGTTTCCTTTCCTCCTCTTTGCTATGTGGCTGTCGCTTTCTCTGGTAGGTGAGGTGGACTTTTTCTTGGTCTCGAGCTCCATCTCTGTACACAAAGAGAAATACATTGGGAGAAAAAGTTGACAGTTGCTGAAAATTGCAAAGAATGTTTCTACTCAAAATTTATTTTGCCTTTACTGCATATAATGGGACTCAGATTTTTACTAAAGTAATACAAGGGTTGAATTAAATCACTGATGTTTCCTCCTTTACAGAGGTAAAAAAAGTCATCTCAGTAAATCAGCTGTGCAGCACAGTGGGAGGGTAGACCCAGTCTCCATTTGTGTAAGAAATGCAAGTTCTGATTCTTCTCACACTTACTGCAGGACAAGGAGGAAAAGCTCTACTGAAGTCAGTGAAGTTGCACCAGTTTAAAAATAACATGAGGTGAGAAAAGAATCAAGCCCCAGGGTGTTTCAAAGCTATGTGCTGAATCACTGAATCATAGAAAATAGGGCAGGAAGAGCCTCGAGAGGTCATCTAGTCTATCCTGCCTTCCCCAAGGCAGGATCAGCTGCATCTGTGTCATTCTGACAGATGTTTGACTAACCTGTTTTTAAAAACATCCAATAATAGCGATTCCACCACCTCCCCCCGGGCAGCCTGTTCCAGAGCTTCGCTATCCTTGCTGTTAAACATCAAGAAAGTCTTTCTGAGCTGCTCCTGCTGCGGTTTGAGTCCATAGTTATTTTGCCTATTTACCGCAGACGTGGAGAACAATTGGGTTTGCAAAAGCCATTTTAAATATAGAAACACTTCAGTTCTCTGTAGGTTATAAAGCCACTTGGTAAAGTATTTTGGCTTTTTGAACTCTGTAGGACAGAGGTGGAGGACAGAGGGCTTGTTTGGGATTTAGGAGAGAAAGATAGACTGAGAACTGAAGTTACAAATGAATAGGCAAATTCCCGCCCAGCAGTGAGATGGCTGACTTTCTTTGGACAAGTGAGTGGATGCTCTTCCAGCAGAAGAAATAGTTTAACAATATAGACCTATAGTAAAGTCACCATTTTCAAGGGTGTTTATATCAGGAGAGAGTTTGACCTTAGGGCTTTTAGCAAACAAATTGAATAGGGTAAATTGGTCTGTGGGATTATATTCAACACTGCTCTAAATCTCTCTGTGATGGCTGTCCTCCAGATCAAGGCCATTATTTCTTGTTAGTATTATTAAGTGACAGTGATTCTCCACCAAGAGTGTACAGGCATATGAGGTTCAACTCACATTGTAACGTAGCTGCTCTGAAATAGATTCACATCTGACGCTATCTGGCTTATTGCAAGAATAATTCCTGGGAGTAAGAGTCTTTGATGGTACATAGTGGTGGTTGTTTTCAAATACAGGAGAAAAATATTATTTCAGACAAATGTTTGATTATGCAAAAATAAGGTTTTTAAAATGTAGGTATGGGCTTTATTCTATTATCAAATTATCCTGATTTATCATCAGGCTTTATGTTAGGGATTGTTAGCCTGCCATCAGAAAAGTATATAGGGTAAAGCTTGCCTAGTAAAACTGGTAGCAGTCTGTAGTGACCACCTTTGCATTACCAGTATCTTCAGGTATGTTTGGATCTATCTTCAGGCTTTTCAGCATGGTTCAGGAAAATGGGTAGTCTAGTGTATACTATTAAGCTAAGAACTTGTTGGAAATGGGTCAGAGTAACAACTGTGTTGTGGAACAGATTGGCCCTGATTCTCAAGCTAAAATATACCAGCTTAGCCCCATGCCTTTATCTAATCCTCCTTCCTACTAATTAATGCAATGAAAATATAATCCAGAAAATTTAGCAGTTTTAAACCTGTCACTTACGTTTACTCTCTGCTTAATGTAAAATGATGTCATTTTTTTAAAAGGAATAGTAAACCTTTTGAATGTCAAATGGATTGTACTACCAAGATACGTCAGTGCAGGTTGTACTGATCGCTTTGTTGTGTCTGCTAATATAAGCTAGCATTCAAAGGACAACATTAGTCACTAGGTTTTCTTCATTTTTATTAAAAAACTATACCAAGAGCATATTTTTTTACAAACTGCACATCATTATAATGAAAATAAGCTTACAGCTTGGAAGAGATTCTGTAATTCTCTGCTGTTATGTCCATTTTGCTCCATGTGCTTTTTTCTTCTTGTTGACCCTAGCGTACAAATCTGTATTGAAAAAAATTGATTGACTCTTAGAGTAGGGGATTGCAATGTCGTGATTTCACGCTCAGTTGTTGGCTAACAAGGCTCCGTAGTTGTTATTTAGAGAGGCCCAGTTGCAAAAAAAATGAAGAATTGTGTTAGTCCCAGCTGCCAAGGTTACGGAGCAAGCGGCTTAGAGGGCTCCGGGGTTCCAGGCAAGAGAGGGATTGTCTCTGCCCAGCAGGTAAGGGATAGAGCTAGACAGAAGCTGTTGTGCACAAGATGCTGACTGACCCCAGCAATTCATAAATCCAAAAAAATGACAACATTCTCTGCTTATCAGTAAATGGAGCAGACACTCAGCTGTGTAATTAACCCTTTGAATGTTATGGCCATGGTGCAGTCAGCTCATTTGAAAGATGCGTACCCTTTTCTGATTGCCTCCCTCATAACATCCTGGGGATATCTTGGGTACTCAAGGTACTCATGCACTACTGGCAGTCTGTTATATATTATTTGTAAATACTTAAAGTATTTCATATATCCGTTCTAAGGATTGCTTTTTCCTTGTTCTTACATTTCATGCTTAATTGTTTATAATATATCTTTCCATGTGTCACCTAAAACATTATACTAAATTCTCTGAGCTGGTTTAGCTGCTTTGGGTAGAGGTCATAGAATATATGAAAGGAAAGTAGCCCAGATGCCCAGCCCTTACATGGCTCAGTTTCAGGCAGATCTCTGATTTTAATTGATGGAAACCTGCCCCTAAAAAGTCAGCTATCAAAGTTGCCCAGCAATTCTGAGTTTTCATTTTATCTACTCATAGGTTTTGCATGAAGCATCAAGTTATAAGTTGAAGATAGTTTTATACACTTAACCTATTTATCTTATTTTGGTTTATTAGTGTTCTGTTTTAATAATTTGCTTTTTAATAAAGCCCTGTGTGACTAATCCTCAAATTGTAAATACAAATTTGGAACGCCATCAAACTCTGCCTCTGCATACCACCACAAAAATCATTGCAGCTTTAAAAAACAGTAGGAAAACAGCAGACAGCTACTGCAGTGATGCCAAGCCAAGATGGAACAAACAGACCCATATAAAACAGTTCAATTTTTTTTTTTTTTTAATGGAGCTGTCTTCTGACTTTACCCTCTTTTTTTTTTAATCTCTGTAAGACAACGACCTTTGCGCTGGCTCCCTGAGAGGAATTACTGTCTTCTGATTGTGCATTCCTGTGCATCTCCTGTGTGTATATTACTCTATATTACTGTATATTACTAATCATGGCAAACCAAGAATATCCATTAACTTAAGCCAATATTCATACGCATACATTATCTTCTTTTGTGGACTTTGTGAGGTTTGGTAATCTTGGCTAAATTTAGTGGCCAATGTAACCAGTATTCTCTCTTTCAGACTTAAGATTAATGTCTTTATTTTTAATACACTTTTGTACTGTATTTTCTCCCACAACTGCTGACACTCACTCTGCCTTTACCTTCCAGATGTCATTTGGTGTTACCCAGATGCTATTTTCCTATAATTCCATTCTATCAAGATGCTGCTTTCTCGTGCTGTTTGGGTGCAATTCTGACATTTGAAAAAGTACATTTAGTGCAGCACGCTTCCCCCACCCCCCCAGGGTATCTGATCTATCATGTGTACTTACTTGCTTGTATTTCATTATGACCTACTATTCACATTTGCATTTATAAATCATGTGTGAACCTCATTTGCAAATCTGCAGGCCTTTTTCTTCTGCAACACCCTATACTGTAGTTAATATCCTTTAACATAAACTAAGCTACCCCTCTGTAACACTGCTTAGTATCACAGTTGTAGGAGATTTCCAGGGTGTGATTTTTTTTTCCTTTGAAGGCCTGCAAAACTGTGTGAATATTTTTAAGACCATTCTTAGAAATCTGGAAAAAATGGCCGTATTTTATTACAATAAATGCTTGCCATATTCTGCTTTTGAAAGTAAAGCTACTTTTTAAAAGTATACATGTGTAGCAGAATATCTTATGACCACAGACATTTCCATTTGTTTTATACTCATGTCACTTAAAGACAGCTGAAAGAATTTTTAAAAAATACTTGCTTGGAAAGATTTGCATCATTACTGATATTTTTCAGGTCGAGTTCAAAATTTTATGCAAAGTTTTTCAAGCACTAGAATGTATTGCTTACCCTATTGGATAAATAACTATCCAGTTAGCTGAACAGAAACAGGCAGGATGTTATTTCGGATGCTGTGTTGCACAGCATATTGTTTTCCTTTTAATTAAATTGTTCCGTGGTGTTCTACCCTTAAGATTGTGTGCTTGCATTTCATTATCACTTGTTATTCAAACTTGCATCTCATTTGAAATTTGCAAACCTGGCAGGTTTTTTTCCTATCTTTGTTATAAATTATTACTTCATTTCCCATATCATCTGTAAAGAGTGCAGCCTATTTTTAATGGTGTTTTCTCATGTGTAATGTTTCTCCAGCTCTGGATTCAGTCAACTTTGACTTCATTTCCCCCTACAAAGCTTGCTGGATCTCCATGATTTTATTACTTTTGATTTACTTTCCTTATGCAGCTTCCACCCTGAT
>NW_009194725.1:38791-39080 GCF_000690835.1 Fulmarus glacialis | reverse complement strand
CGGTTGCTCTGTTTTCCTCCTGCTGCCATAGAGCACTTCTGTTAAAAACTCCTCCTTCTGGTTCAAAATAAATGAAAAGGAAGGAAGTAATACGAGATTTATGGAGTGAAAAGTACACTGGTTTGTTTAAGAGGGGGCAAAAGTGTAGTTGGTTCCTGTCAGCAAAGAAAGAAGCTTCTAGCACATAGTAAGTTTTTATTTTATCCACTGTAAAAAAGGCTAAGAAATCTGTACAGCTTGTAGCAATCTGTACAGCTTGTAACCAAACTAGGTACAATGTGTTCAGCTT
>NW_009194725.1:316-38779 GCF_000690835.1 Fulmarus glacialis | reverse complement strand
AATAATAATAATAATTATCTGCTTACAGAATGTTTAGGAAACTATCAGCTTCTGCCATTCTGCCATTAAGCTACACAGTAAAATGCTTTGATATTTGGATTGCTCGGTTCCTTCCCCATTTGCCTGGGATGAGAATGGAAGTTGGTTCCATTTTTTTTCTCAATCCTGCCCTCCGTTCCCACCATGTGTGTTTATGGATACTTAAAATTACCCATGGAGAGATGGAGAGAACAGCTGAAACCAAGACTCTGGATAGAAGCTACAGGAATTTCAAAAGGAGTCCCTGAGCAGTATTTCACCCTCCAAATACTGTTTCTTTGTACAAGATAAAAACTGTCTTCTATGAAACTATCCTCAATCCATTTTGCATTCTGGCTTTGCCAGTTTTTAAATCCAGCTGTGAAGTGTACATCTTGAATGCATGCCCATGTACACATAGCTTTAAATATTCATTCTGAATTTACCATGCTGTGTTTTTATAGCCCCACTGCAGACCCCTATGGAAAGACCACCATAGGAGCTAGCTGCGAGGGAGAGGGCTGGGGTGGGGGCTGCGTATGCCAATTTAGCCCTCTTTTGGCATTGCTCCTGGGGGCTTGAGGTGCCCTGAAGCCTCTGACAAAGCCTAAAGCTCTCCTCCCATTACCCTTTCAGAGGGAAACCCACGGGGGTAACAACAGGCAGATCCACTCTCTTCTGCTAAGAGGAAAGTGCATTTTACATCTCCCGGGGCCAGCTTTGCTGAACCTGGTGTCATGAGTAGAGCACGGAGGCAGGCATCTTTACAGAGAAAGCCTTTACCAATCAGCTAAGAAGTGTATGGTAGAGAGAGTTGTCCTTCTCCTGTTGAACTCGGAGGAGGAATCAAATCCACAGTGTAGGAGTTCATGCCAAATGTTGTCTGCCCATATACCAAGGAGGTGTGCTGCATGGGATCATCTTTTGCAGAGCCTTGGAGGCAGATTGGGCGATAGGTGGGAGGTGAGGAGAAATAATGGGTTTGCAGCTATGTGGACCAACCAGCCATTCTTCATTTCCTACAGGGTGGAAAGCAGAAGGAGGAGACTCTCGTCTCCAGAACAGTGTGGTCCTCAGCTGTGCCAGTTTCTATATGTAAGCCTGGCACAGGGAGTGAAAGTGGACTTGTATCTTCTCTGGTTGTACATGCTCAGTCCTCTTTCATTTGGCTTACAATTTAGTTATTAGATGTTTTTCTGTTAAAAAATATTTTTTGGAAGAAGTATTCTTCATTAGGTCTTTAAGTGGCACAGGAACTCAAGATGAAACGAAAGATTAATAAATTGTCCTTTTTAGGAGAGGATAAATCTTTAACCTTAATAGAGAAGAAGGCACATGGTAGAAATATTTATTACAGCAAACACATCTAATTTAAAAATGACAAAGTAGATGGATAAAACCTGTCTGTGTAGAACCAGATTGTAAAGATTAAGTATTTAAACGCACACCTCAGGACTGCGAATAAAAATGGCAGTCACATTGCTTATGGGTGTCCTTATCCGTTTAAGGAGAATGCTTGTATATAGTGTTAAAGTCTGTGAACACTTTATTTAATATTCAGCAAACATTATATGTTGGCAGTAGAAACACCATATTATAGGCTTGTGGTTTGAATTATGGTTACAGTGCAATACTGATCTTGCAGTCATTTTGCTATGGAGATAGCTCTCTCAAATGAAAAACAGCACCATTTTTTGACAAATATTATCTGGCACCTTTACATTGCTGGTAACTGAAAACATAGAATACTTTCTCCGGTGTCAGGTTCACTGAAAAATGTAGGCTAACATTATGGATGGTATCATGAGAGGAAATAGATGGGAATTTAGGACTCTTTCTCAAGTTTTTTTTCCTGTCGGGAAGCCCCTGGAATTAAATAGTGGGTTTTTCCTTCATCACTTCATCTCTACTACTGTAACTGTAAGGAGCCTAGGCATGATGAGAATTTAACATGATCTGTCATCCGGAGCTATCTTTAACTCAGAGGCTCTTCCATATATAGGAACATTTGCCTCAACCATTCTCATCCTACTGTCCTCATAAGTGAGAGGATTTTTTGGGGTGGGAGGAGAGGAGGTATAATGGGAGAAAATATGTATAAAAAACTTCTTTCCCAGCTTTGCCATATAAGTAAAAGAATTGAGTTAAACTTTGTACGCTACTTCTGAGGATTGATTCTGTCTCCAGATTTCAGTGTTTCCTGTTCTTGAGAGTGTGGCTAATAGTGCAGGCACCGCTGCGTGGTGGTACTCTGACAGCATCCCCGGCCGCGGAGATGCTGTGGGTGCGGTTTGGGTCTCCTACCTACACTGGAAAGCATCAGCCAGTTAGATAAATACTGAAAGGTCTGCATTGCATCTGTGATAATGAAGGGTAATAGTTGGACATCTAAGGAGATTAGTTACACACTAGTGGACAATGTTTAATTACTATTGACAGATTTTCTTTACTGATGAACTTAGAGGCTGTCACAGACAATCAGAACAGTTTTCATTGTTTGTATAGTGCTGCAAGATGAGCATTTTTCTGTACTATGGTAAATGCACATTCTTTTCATTAAGTATTGTGTTTCACTGCAGAAAAATGCAATTTGTAGGGCATGTGTTGATACTGAATCAAATCTCAGGATTAGGTATTTCCTAGTCATTATTATCAAGGAGTTCAAAAAGCATTGAAGTTAAGGATTAGCATCAAAATATAAACAATCAAACATGAAATTTAATGTAAGAATACCTGTAGATAACTACACTACAATTTTAAAATAATGTTGTAGGCTTAAGAGTTACATTTCTCAAAAAGTAACTGAGTGAGCTCACCGGGCAGGTGGATTACCGAAGTACTTGCATAGTCTCAGGGTCTCAGGGTTAACTGCCTCCCAAACTAGAGTTTTCAAGGCTCCTACAAACATGAAAACATCCATATTGAGGAAGACAGAAAGTCCATCAAGATGAATATTTTGTCCCTGACGTTGCCATTGGCAAGCGGTAGGGAGGACAGCAGAAGATGAAACAAATATATAACACTGTGTTCCCAGTCTGCCTCCCAAGAAATCTTTGGTGTAGAAACTACCAAAGATTGAATCTGGAGTTTTCTAGCAGATCACATAACCACTCCCACATCCTCTTCCAAACCAACCTGTCTCTATTTCTTGTCTTCCTCTGACCCACTTAACACTCTGGGCTAAGCTTTTCCCCAGTATTTCCAATTCTGTAGGGAAGAAACGCATGTTTTTGAGAATAAAATCATTTGTGGATAATTTTTTTCCTCTTAAAATACTTAGGATAGTAGCATAAAATAGAACAAAACCAACAGTACTGAGTGTTCATACCTACAACAGGTATAGGGCATGTCCCTGAAAACACCTGAAATGTCATGTGAAATAGTGACACACTTTCACTGCTTTTCTGTAGGATCTGTACAATTACTGTTTTCTGATGCTTTTTGTCTGTGTTAAACAAGAGAAAAGAAGTTCCTCTGGGGACACTTTCTGCTGTACCGAAAGAAAACGAGTAAAGTTTGTAAAACATGCCAAAACCTTTCTCACCGTGGTCCTGGCTGGTGATCCACAGCTGGGGGTGTGAAAAACAAAACAGAGGCGAAACGCACTCCAACCTGCCACTGATACATGTACAACGAAGAAAATATTTTTATTTAAAAGGCAGACAGCTGAGCAGCAGTTATTTAATCCATGCTGCTTGAGGGACAATGGGGAAAAGGGTGTTTTTGTGATTGCTCTTCAATGATTCCCGTGCAGCTTTGTGGCTGCGGCTCCAGCAGAAACTGGAACTGTAATAACAACACTGCAATAGGCCAGAGTCATGTTGCAAGCATTTTTGGAGTTGTACTTCACATTCACATCCAGTTTGATTGCTTCCAGACCTAAGACATGTAGTTTGTTTAAAAAAAAAAAACAACCAAAACAAAACTGAAAAGCTTTATCTAGCTGAAAAGAACTTGCATGCTGAATAGCACGTATTTATAAATGTGAACTTGCATTCTGTGGACTTAAATTAAACAGTTCCTTTGTTTTGGTAGTATTATTCCTATTGCTGTCACCAGCATTTGTTTTGTAACAGTGCAAAAGGGACAGTGAACTGTGCTAAGAAATCCTCTTCTTTCCAGGGGCTGAGAGTAAGTACCTTTGTGTAAAACTTGTGTGCAGGGATGCATGCACACACCGAGAGGGGTGGACAGAGCTTTCGGATGTATTCAGCCTTCAGATAATCTATTGCATTTATACGATTTCATCTGCCGAAAATGTATGGATGAAAATAGAAATGTGCTTGTGATTGTATACTTTAAAAAAAAGTTAATTATATGTGTATGTGATATGTAAACATGAAATATTTGATCACATGGTATTTCAGTGCTCTCTTTGCATAACTTACCTTTTTTTGTTGCCTTGCCATTTCTGAATTACGGTACCATCCATATTCCGGTCAATAACACCTCTAGCTCTCGTCCTGCCACTACCCTGACCAGGCAACGTGAACTCAAATGTATAAGAAAACGAAATAACTCCCAAATAATCTAAAATAGCAACTGTTGAGGGTGGGTTTTTTAAAAGGATGGTGACCTAAATTCTGTACATACTAGTATTTCCTACCCATACAGTTGAAAGCAAATGATGATCCCATTTCAAAATGTGGAAATTCCACTTACCAGTTCCTATTTCCTGAGAATGTGAAGTGTTTGACCTCAAATCTGAGGTATTTCTGCATGCATAGAATTGCCATTTCTGGTCCCCAATTCTGACTGAATTATTTAGAAGCCATGTCTCGCACTGTCAGCCCGCAGAGCAGCTCTGTCACTGCAAGACTTTCTTTTCCGTACTGAATCTCCCAGACATGCTGCAGTATTTCTTACCAAAGTAGAAGAGCAGAGAGGGAAGCCAGTGGGAAGCAGAAGATGACAATTCAAAGGGAAACAAAAAAAGAAGGGAAACATAAAGACTGTAGTTCTTTGTTATTATTTAGTAATGTTTAAGGATCTTCCTGAAAAACTTCTACATGCGTGCAAATATTATCAACATCTTTAGAAAGAATATAAAATAAAAGGTTTATCTTTTCTCCTCGTGTAACCAATATATATGGAATTTTTGTTCAAATCTATTACAAAGGTTAAGATTGCTGTGAAAATATTCTGCTACATGCCTAAATTACTGCATATATTGTAAAGGGAAGACTGTTTTGCAGCTAGAGATTATTTTGTTAATGGCTGTATCTCTGTTTTGAAAGCCTAAATATGTTTGCCCTGAAGATCTCAGTGGGCCTGGCCTATATGTGCGTAAGTATACAATTTAGTTTTATTTATTTTGAAATGAAACAAGTCCATAAATTCCAGGCTCACGTGGAGATTCCTAATCAGCAATTCTCTCTGTAATTTTAGAAAAGAAATCATGAGAGCTTTGTGTAAGAAAACAATGTGCCAAGTAATGAAATCATTATGAACTAATTGCGAGCTAACTACTTTAAGCTAGCTACTGTTTACCCTGCTCCTCTAATATGGGTTAATAATTATTTATGAAATTATGTTACCAGCATACCATAATAATTATAACCAGGACGTTTTTAACATAGAATTATTGAAGAGTTCTCAGTCTTGCAGCTCTGTAGCCTAAAATGGGAGCCTTGCACAGGGCTGTGGTCTGAATCATCGCTTTGGTCGCTTGTTAAGTGGAGCTTGTAGTGGTGCGTGTTGTTAATGACAGTGTTTCGGATGTAATTACCATGCTTACGGGATGACTCTCCGGGCCTGGTAGTCGGCATGTGTTGATTATCTAGTTGGCTGACCTATCCAGTGGAAAAATTGCTACGCCCCACAGAAAAAAAGGCAGAGAGTCATCTGTTGTGCACCCGGTAAAGTTGCAGAAGGAATTATGGAAGCCGGGAATTCAGGTACACAGACTCGGGGCTGTCTCTGTGTCACTTCTCCTCAGCTCTGCTGCGCTGTACAAGCTGTAGGAAACTGATCTCTAGCCTGAGAATAATGCGAGAAGAAGGAACTGATGGGAGAAAAATATGTACTGTACTATGATTTTCCAATAAAGGATGTGGGAGAAAGGATTTCAAAGTGAAATGGATGACAGAATTTCTCATAATTCTGCTGAAAAACTTCTTTTCGGATATGTTTGTCTTATAACTCTTTGCCCCTTCCAGTTTCTCTGGAACTTTTTTTTCCCAAGGAAGATCAGTCCTTAGGATGGATTGAAATTTATAAAAAATAAGAAAACTGAAAACCTATTCTTACCTGAAAATAAGGTAGCATTTGCAGATTTTTAAAATTTTTTTTTCAAGATTGCGGCTTAGAAGAGCAGTCACAGGGCTGAAAGCCATGGGAAACTTTCCACTTTCTCTTATTTCTGCCACCAGCTGTCCTTAATCCTTTTCATTTATTCAGGCATCTACAAAGATAATTCGCTTGAGATTGAGAAACCATTTGTAAAGCAGGTGAAGTATTATTCAACAGGTAGACTAAGACAGGCAGCGCTTGTGTCATCCTTTCTGATCCTAAGTACATCGCTTAAGGTAGCGGGTGCATTGGTGCTCGCGCTTGTAGGAGGGGAGCATTGGTGCTTGGGCAGTAATGATGGCTGAAAAAAGCTGCAGAGGCAGGGGGCCGTACCCGGGTCAGCGGTGGTGAAGCTGAGGGGAGACTTTGGCACTGCTGGGAGTATTTGTCTCCTTTTATTCTTCAGTTTAATCTTGCCAACTCTTGCTTGTCCAGTGTAAGGGGAAGCCTTTCCCAGGAAAGCAGGAAGAAATGGTCTAGCATCAAAGCTTTCTGCCTAAAATGAAACAAAACTGGAGAACCCCAAAGACACAAAACCCCTTCATGCTGAGCTCTAGTGGCTCAGAAACCTCTCAGCACCTCAAATACACCCGGTGTATTTGGGCCAGTGGTTAAGAAGACAGGGCTTCAGTGTGGGAAGGGGCGAAGTGGAGGACGATGCCTGCAAGTGAATGGAGGATGGGTAACAACTGGGTGAGGGCAGGATGGTAATCTGCTGTGAAAAATAACTGCAAATGCGTGTGTAAGTGAATGCCAGGCATGAAGCGTTTTGTGACGAAGAGATTAAAAGGCTTACTGTGCAAGTGGGTGTTGGTATTTACGGTAAGGAGAAAGGGAGGTTTCTAACTTACTTCTGCTTAAGGTGGTAACTTTTTTTTTTGACAACTTTGCAATTTTTGCCAAGGTCAGCAATTCTTAAAGTGGTTCCCTTGCCCGTAGTGGATGCTCCACAGAACCAGACTAAACAGTAAAACTTCAGAACTTTTCAGAGGAAGTTTGAAGGTTGCAGAGTCCTGTTGGTTCAGATATTTGGGAGGCTTTAGTCTAAATCATACCACTTGGATTGTTTTAGCAGCTCATACTTCACAACTGTACAGTTTGTAATCAAGATGCTTTCTCAGTATTTTATTCTTTGCACCTATATTTCATATTTTCTATTGCTGAAAGTGAATACCAGTAATTGTAAAATTGTGGAAACTGTTTTGAAACAGCATAAAATTGTTATAGTGTCATCAACTTTTTAACTTTGCAGACAGATGTGGTTTGATAAAACCTTGTTGTTTGGATACCTCTACCAGCTTTCAGCTTGCACAAGATTGCCAGAAGTGCGAGACATGGTTTACTGTCTAGGCATCTCATTTGTTCCATATTTCAGCCAAAATAAATTCTGTGTTACCCTACCCATTTCCTTCTTTCCTCATGCAAGATGTCAGCTCTGGATCTTTTTTTTTTTTTTGTCAGGGAACATAGTTTTGTTCATCTGGTTGAAACACCCTAACAATGAGAATTACAAATATCCAGATTCTGTGGATTGTCTACAACAGATGACAGAGAGGGCATTCGATATCCTGTAACTGTCCTCTGAAACAGGCAGGTTTGGAGGTGATTTCTGATAACCCACAAATCAGAACTATGTGTTTGCTACCTACGTATCCTAATTTTAGGGTTATATTAAGATGATAAAGCTACTGATTTCATAAAAGTGAAGTTTCATGAGGAGATACTAATAAGCATTTTATGGGAAACTATTGACGTATGTATACAAGGACAGACATTTATGTATATTAGTGTGTAGGATTCAGGAAATGTGAACATCTGGTTTCTCTTAATAGTCTCTTCTACTGTTTAATTAATAAGAATTATTTTTATCTCGTTCATGTCTGACCTGAAGAATTCATGAAATGTAGTTCTCTCTCAGTCAACACATCTCCACTGTGTATACATATTCAAGACATCTTTGTGAACTTAGTAAATCCATCTGTTTGAAAGGACAATGAGAAATTCTGTGTTAAACTGTGGTCTGCTACACACATGTCCATTCTCCTTTTATTTTCTTTGAACACAGAACACAGTAAAATGTATTGTACAGCGTACCAGTTTGATATCACTTTGATAGACATGATGTGACCTTATATACACACTCCAATGTACTCTAATCCGTGGTCTCCCAGCTCCCACTCTGCAGGATTTCTGCGATGTTGATGGAACCCTGTGATTTCGCAGAGCAGCTGCGGTGACCCCTCGCCCTGCTCACTGCTGCTGACAGCTGCCTACCATGTGTAGAGGAAACCTCACAGACTAAAATCTCCCTCATAAAGCAAAGATCTTTAGATAAACATGCAGGTCTGATCATGCTACTACTTTAAAAATAAATAGTTTAAACCCAGAACTTTTTGTGTGCTAAAAGAGCGATAGCTAAATATTCAAGGCATTCTGCCTGGTAAAAATAATGGATATGTGACACACTGTCTCCTTTTAAAAAAAGAAAGAAGAAAAGTTCAGTATAAACAATGAAAGGCATCCTAAGCGTAAATAATCTGCATAAGAAATTAGTTAATCTGTCTGGTAGGACAGGTTTGACTCGCTAAACAAGGCTCATCAGGTTCTTCTGGTTTATGTTTAAGAGTAGTGTCATAACTACCTGAAGTCAGAAAAACGTAGCTACCCAGTAATTCATGTATCAAGTGGGAAAGGCCAATTCCATCTGAATGGTAACTTTTACCCACATCGTAGATTTACTTCTATCAGGATTTTTATTTAAGAAAAAATAAAATGGAATGGGAAGAAGAGTTTAAAATACCACTGAAGAACAAAGTTGGGTGTGATTTTTAAAAAAAAATACTAAAACTTTAAATCATTATTAGGTGAAAACAGGTTGGCATTGTACTTCTTAAGGTATTTCATTCACATACAGTACCAAGAGTTATATCATTGCTAATGTTTTCTTGCTGAGCTACTGTCATCTTTTGTCTTGCTGTCATAGTATTACATTGATGTACCTTCCCCATTTGGGTAGAGGTCATTATCCTGGTGCCCGGTTGCGTTGCCTCTGCTGAGCAGGTTAACTGCTTGAGGTCTTTTATCTAGACAAATGTTTTACCAGCACTTTTGCTCCACGATGACACAAACTGTTCCTCAGAGGTCAACTCCAGACGAATTAGCAATGCTGTGATAGCATGTTCCCTGTACGTTCACACACTCATTCAGACCCATGGGAGTAAAGGTATCATCAGTTTTGTGAAATGAATTTTAAAAGTGATTAAAGTGTCCTTTTTTACCAAGATTTGCTTCTCCCAAGTAAGTACGTGTCTGTTGTCTTCATATAGTATTTTTAAGTGTCAGTGTAAAACTGGGTTGTCAAAAGAATGGCATTTTACAATGAATTTTGACAACTGTATGGTAATCACAATAGCCAATTCTCACAAATAAAATGTGTGCATAATGAGCACAAGTCACAGTTCACAGATTTTTGATGTGTTAGCTAATTCTATCAGTATCTTCCCTTAAAATAGTAGCTATTCCCTGGGCATTTTTTGGTAGTTTCTTTCTGTGCATGAGTGATAATCAAGAGGCCAAATAACAAGTGAGAAAATGCCCTAAAGCTTGCTCAGCTGGGCTACAGTTTGACAACATCTAGGTGATATGGGTACTCCACAGGCAGATAACAACATTAAAAACAAGATGTAAAAGCCTGTTAAAATGCATTTTTAGGGTACCAAAGCTTTCAGGAGATAAAGTAGAAGTTCATTTTAATGTTCATTTCAACGACTTCATGTTGAGTGTAATATAGATGTGTATGTTTAACAGTAAAAAACAAAGAGGTGGGAAGAGGAAGAAAACTTTGGTGTTTGGAACTAACTTCTATCAATTTTAGGTAAAAAGGTCTAACAAGTACATATTACTCACGTTCAGGGTTTTATTAGATTCTGTCAGCCTTGTCCCACCCAGAAAAAGATGTGTACAAGAGCTAATCCTCTGCACCTCTTCATAGGAATTTGAGGGTATTCCTTGATTTGTGAAATAGTATTTGATACGACCTTGCGGAACAAAAGTGATGAGCACTGTAATTTGTCATGCAAAGAAAAGTCTCTTTTCATCTCCTATTCATACAAACTTCAATTTAGGAATGTAGCTGAACAAATATTTAGCTTTAGGGATGTGAGTAAGACCTACTGAAGCAAATGAAGTTTCTGGAGGTGCCAGTATGGGGAATAGGAATTCTTGTCTCAATCTGGACTATATTTCCTTTAAAATCTAAAACTTTTAAGCTTAGAACGACAGAGGCAGGATCGAGGTCACTTGCCTTCCCGAAGATCTAAAGGTATCAATGTGTAGTAGGATTTCAGTATTTATTGCTTTAGCTGCAAGTATTTAATTTATGTTGAAAATACTAATACACAAATTTAACTCAGTAATTCCCGTCTCTTCCTGTCTCCCACAGGGAAAACCACATTGACTTCAAATAAGCTCTGTGTGGGTACCAGTCTCTTTGCAAGGAGTCCCTTAAAGGGTCGGGGCTACAGTCTTTGAATGGTAGTAAAAAAATGAAGTTCAGTTTTATCCATGTGTGCATAAAAGCAGAAATATATGTATATCAAGGTATGTCTTGTCGCTTCATAACTTACAACAAAGTGCACCTCTGAGCTTCGGAGCCAACACTTACTGGTCATGGGTGATGGCTGCAGTCGTGTTAGGAATACATCTGCTGCACAGAGAATCTGAGGGAACTTGCTGTTTGTATGAGCAATATTTTCATTTTTTGTTAGTTAGGGTGGTTGGGCGTTTGGGCTTTTTTTTTAAGTAGATCTTCTTTAGTAGTACACACAAAAAAGATTTTGGAAGACTTTTTGTGTATGAAAGCAGTGGGAGCCAGAGTGAAAGAAAATTGTTCTTCAGTCTGAGTTATGATTTAGGCCTAGCAAGGCTTATTTCTTTGGACTGGTTTCACTGTGGAGTGCAGAGAGATTTTCAGGTGAATAGGAACTGATTAAATTAGTGCTTAAATTAATGAGTGATGTCTTTTCACAGCATGTCTGCTGTCTCCACTGGGGATTAGACTCAGTCTGCCAGGAAGGACACGGGGCTCATCTGAACTACTGAGACCATAAGGATGCAGTGAGGGTATAGACAACTGGCATTTTTATTTTTCAGTTAGGGCAATTAGTTGCGTTAGCTTAATCATGTCCATGTAGCTTGGTTCTTGCAAGGAAATTTTCTGCTTTGGTACTAAAAAATGATCAAAGACTGTCACTAGAATTTGATTTTTGTTTGTTGTATGAGTTCATTTAGAGTATGCCAGCGGCTGCTGCAGCCAGTGAACCTAAATAAATGTCTGTTGGATATCTATTTAGCAGCAGGCTCCAGTTTTTTCAGCACCGTCTCCGTGTAACCTTTTAATCTAGTTCTTGTCTTTGACTTTTCATATTTTATGTATTTAACCCCTTGATGCAGATACTTTGCATTAAGTGCTTTAGAAATCCTGATTTACTGCCTCAAGGGATTAACCGGAATTCCAGTATTCTTGCTTTATCTACATTCATTTATACAGCCCATTTATTTCTAATAAATACATTGGCCAGATCATATTTCTCTGCAAACTCTAAGCCCTGAAAATAAATTTATGCAGTGACATAATGAAAATAATAAAAACTGTCTTGCATATTGCTCTTATTCTTGCTTTAAATATCAGCTTCCAAAGGCACAGTGGGTTTATATTCTCCAAGTAAACACTACCTTTGAGGTTCACGCTGCAAAGCTCTAATTTTTAGTTGACTTCTAAGAGGATTTAATCAAACTACAGGATATATGATTCAAAGCAAAAAATGTAATTAAGAAAAATCTTTTTCTGTAGGCAAAGAGCAGCTTGTTTTCATTAATTTTATGAAGAATGTTGTTTTTCTTGGCTGAAAACTCAAACTCATGGGACAAAGGGAGATTTATGGGGTGATCCGCAAAATCACACAGGTTTTGTGTTGCAATGCTGTTTTGCACTGACCACTAGAGTCCCTATAGCTGAAAGTTTATCAGTGTTTCTTTTTATAAATCTCTATTTTCAGAAAGGGCTTTTATTCAGAGATTAGCTTTGAGCTAAATATATGCACACAAAGTCTCAGTGTATATGTAGTGTGGTAAGCATGTATATTTTAATGTAAACAATTTATAATACTTTAAGAGCTCTTACATTACAAGGAAAAATGAAACTGAAGTACGGATGGCTATTTAGGCCTCCCATTCATACACTGTGTGCGCTTCTATGTCATTATGCTTTATTTATATGTATGGCACTCTCCAGCAGTTGCTGAAAGCCGCTAGAATAGAAGATCAGAGACATGATGTCTCTTCCCTAATCCTTCAAGGTGTCAACACCACTTGTGAGGTGCTTGGGCCGAAGATCTGTGCATTGTGTAAAGTTTTCACTTTTGTGATCATTAGACTGGAGGTACAGAGCCCGAGATGAGGCTGGGTTATTGGGCAGCTGTTTGGCTTATTTCTCCCTTCTGAGTTTTGACCCCTTAGATTTGAAGTTCAAATTCATCTTTAACTTTGACACATGTATTTTTAAACCAAATAATATGTTTATTTAGTTAACTGTATCAAATGAAATACCTTTTGTATCTTTAAAAATCTCTCTTTAAGAAGATCTGTAGTTCACGAACAGTAATGAAACAAATATCTTAACAGAATGCTCTTTCATTCCCCGTAATGTCAGCAAGAGTGTCTACTTGTTTAATATTGTAGTAAATAGAAAAGTTCATGGTTCAGTGCTTAAGCCTCTGAGCTGTCTCCCCAACTGTTCCTGGCTGCCAGTATTTTACTTACTCAACAGGAAACTAATTTAATTAGTACAAAGAACAGGCCAGTACAGATGCCTGTATGAAATTCTTTCAGTTTGTAGAAGGCATATGCTAAAGTCCCTACATTAGATGGAAAAACAGAGATCATAAAATTTACACAATGGAATATCTGTTATCTTGTATTATCAAAGGTTGCTGTCTCAAATTATGTTACTGTGGTCTTGCAACATCAAACCAGACAAAATATTTCAGTTGAAAGACATAGAAGATTATAGTAAATTTGAGCCAGGATTATGTTTAATATTACAAATCTCTTCATTCTGTGTGACTAACTGCAAAGATGTACCATTAGTTCTTAGCAACACTGTCTTCTCCTGAAGTCTGCTTCAAGAACTTTATTAAAGCGGCAAATTCAAACAGTAGTTAGGAAATACAAAAATTAAGGTTTCAAATTTCATTTCCTCCACCTATGCATTCATCTACAGTCTTCATTTACAGGATAATTTACTATTATTTCTTTGGGACCTCAGATCACTTTTTTACAGGATAATGGATTGTGAACACTGGTGGATAGTTAATGTTTCTTTTCATCTTCATCATTCAGTGTTTGATCCTATACATTATGGCTACACCATCTATAGCCTGCACCAGATACAGAATCATTAATTTCCATGGAGGCTTTTCGTGATGCACTGTATCGTAGTTCCTTGACAGCATTGGGAAGTCACCTTCACAGTACCTCCAAGAGCTGACATGGTATGGAGGTGTCCATTTTACACAGTAGGAGCTGAGACACAGGTATTTAAATGGCAATTGTTAAAAATAAATAAATTTTTCTTGCCTGATTTCTCAGAGCTCCTAGCATCTTTTAGTGCTTAATATGTTCAGATTGGATTTCATTTTGCATTGACCTCAGTTGGAGCAGTGAATGCTCAGTGTATCAGCAGCCCAAGCCAGGAACCATCTTGGATTATACAGAAAATGAGAGTTGCCAAGTGAATTCCTGTTATAAAAAAATTAAATAAAATAGGTTAATATAACTTCTCTAGCATGACGTAGGAGCTCTGATAAAACTTTTCTAGCATCATGTAGGAGCTATGGCAGAAGCAGGACTTAAATGCAACTTTCTAGGCATTCAGCTACTGAAACTTTCTTACTTTTTATCGTCTCCTGCTCAACTTACTTGAGACCTTCCAACTTCCACAATAAAGGAGTCAAAGGTCTTATTTTCAATAAAACTTTTTGTCTTACAGAAGCAGCATATAGTTTGAACAGTGAATGTGGCAAGCGTCTCATGTGGGGCAAGCAAATAATCACGTTAAAGACTACTACAGATGTAGGAGGGATTAGATGCAATATTGCACAAGCATTTTTAACTCATTTCAAGAGTTGTAATTTCCCAAATTTTCAGAAACTGAGGAAGTGAAAGAAAAAACCGTCGGTGTATGCAATCATACTGATGCCTTCCTTCACCTTCATCAAGATGTGTTGTCAGTGGGATTCATACCTTTCAACCCACAGCGTGAGGCCAGTAGGTAGCAGTAGGAGGTGATTATCCTCTGTGTCAGGCTGACACAAGAGAAAACACAGTGCACTGTGCAAACAAGCTTACCTGCTGGTTGTTGGACAGGAGATAATGTTGTGTGACCCAGGAATAATAGGTCCTACTGCTGCTGCTGAAAAGACATGTAGCCTCCTGGCTGTACGCTGTTTGCCGTCTGCCCTCTGCCTCTCCGTGTCTCCTTCTGCCCCTTTTCTTGACAGTCACATCCCTATTCCCTAACCTGGTGCTTCAGCCTGTTTCCCCTCTCCTTGTCAAAAAGGAGTCAGCCATAAGACTACACTCAATAGTGCCTGTCCTGATTACTGGGTGTTTGACACAAAAGGTATTTTTTAATACTGCTCTAGTGCTTAACTCCCCCTTATTACCCCCCTCCCCCCAAAAAAATGGTATTTGCAAGGATGGGAAGAGGAGTCCATCCCTCTCCTTATCTAAGTTAAATGTTATGAAAGTTGTTCTTTCTCTTTCAACGTGTTATCCTTCTGTCTGTTTTGTTTGCCTGCCTGTCCTGGTCAAAGATTGAATCGCTGAGAACATGGCAAATCCTGGCTTTCTTGTTTAACCACTATTAATCACTTGACATTGCATTTAGAGCTAGTTTGCACAAGATATGTGAAAAGCAAAGAGCTTCACTGGCATGCTGGCTTAACTGCCAGGAACATTTTCCCCTCCCATCTGCTGCATTCATTATTATTTAAAAGCAAATCAGGAGCCAGAATTGGATTAGCAGAGTGGGTGGCACCAGTGGAAAACAAGCTCTGTGTTGGCAGTCACTCTGCCAAGTTCATGTGAAATTGCCCATTTTAGCTGGCAGCTTCAGCTTAGCTTGGTGTGATGACATATGGCCCTGGAGGGTAAGAATCTATTTCCATATTATAGCAGCTTCTGCTGCGAAACCTCATAGTTTGTAGCTGTGTGGTTGCCTGGCTTCAGCTGCAGACTGCCCTCCTGCTCTGCTCTGCGATGCTGGGCTCCTTGGCTGTCGTCTTGGCTTTTTCCCGAGGCCTCCTCGGTGGCTTTACCTATGTGTTGACACCCGGTTTGCCCCCAGCTACTCCGTTGGTCTCAAGCCATAAGCGTGTTGAATGTCAAGAAGCAAAACAGGGAAACTCATAACCCCTTCATCTGTGGGGCCCCCAGAATCAAAGGAGAGAAATCAAGCCCTTGCTTTGACTCTTAAGGGTCAGGAGTTTCTCAAAACAGCAGGGATATGTATTTTATGTTTGAAAAATAAATAACGTAGCGTGTATGTTATACGTCAACTCTAAACTTAATCACCTCATAAATAGGCATTTACAAATGAAAAATTAACTTCTTTAAATTAATAAAAATCCCCTGTTTCAAATATTAGTGTTCTAAAATTTTCCAGGATATGATTTCAGCGTCCAGTGTTGTCTATTGTACTTCTGCATAAAGGAAGTTTTGGTGCCTTGCATTGAAATCCATGTGACAGGGGGATACCACCAACTTAGTCAATTCTGTAAAATAAGCTCAAAGATATTTCAGAAACCAGACTGCCCCTAAGTCCCTCAGCTGTGATTAGTGAGTTAACAATAACATTTCTTATTTCAGAAATCTCTTTTTCATCCTCCACTTACTATATAAGGAAAATAATTAAAATAACTCTAGGCAAAGCCCTTTCAAAGCACGAAGTATGTATCTCTCTGAGTTTACAGTACCGTTATTGTCGGTCATTACTTGTAGGGATAAAAATGTTCTAAGGAGGGAGAGTTACAGGCTGCTGACATGCTTTTAAACTATTTATTATAATTTCGAGAACTTCCAGTGCCTTTTTTGATCAATTTTTTTTTTTTTTTACTTTGGGCATGCTCTACTGCTAGACCTTACTTTAGAAACCTTTGTTTCGGGGATAGCGAAGGGGGGCAGAGAAACCTCGCTGGTGAGAGTATATGATCCACTTCTGTGCAATGCAAAAAATGGAAGAGTTTATTCCTATTAATCTTTGTTATCACAGCCTGTGCACGGTAACAACCCCGGTCTAATGTAATTTGACAAAGGTGGACCAAACACGATGCGTGATGCCATTAAAAAACCCCAAGCACTTGTAATGAGG
Organism: Fulmarus glacialis; assembly: GCF_000690835.1. NCBI lineage: Eukaryota > Metazoa > Chordata > Aves > Procellariiformes > Procellariidae > Fulmarus > Fulmarus glacialis. The sequence continues at coordinate 22,041 of NW_009194725.1, read as the reverse complement.
AGATCAGCTGCACCTCAGAAGATGGGAGTCAGTGTGCAGGTCTGCCTCGCCGCCTGTGCCCGTACCTCTCTGCTCACACTGGGGCGGGGGGCTTCTTATGCGTGACATGACTGTTGTCATCTTCCTGCTGTTAGTTCAGCGATGACGGGTTGAGAGAAGTGTCAGGAAACAGGCAAATATGTCCCAATCAATGATCAAAATCTAACACTCTTGAATATGTGTGTATTTATCACCAAATGGCTGCAAAATCAGAGCATAATGCACCAGTAAGGCGGTTAGATAGTATCACTATTAATATATCAAACCGAAGGCCTATATTTTGGAAGGATTTCATTCTGTGATGAACTCAATTTATGAAGTCCCTGCTGGGGGTGAGGGATGCGATCAGTGCTCAGGCTCCAGTGGCAGCGTCTTTGTCACTGCCCAGGCGGAGACCTAAACACATCACTTAGGCACAAAGAGGCAGCTTAATTCTTTGTTCATTCTTTGTAAGTGAGCTAGTTACTCATTTCTTACATATGTAACTGTTATCATCCTTCATACCTAAATTGTATTTTGTTTCTGGATAAAATTAAAAGAAGGTTATAATTTTTTGGAAGGGTCTCATAATCTGAGATAATAGGCAGTGTTTATATTCAAAAGTTTGTATTTAAGGTAAAAAGGGATAATTGTATACAGAAAGTCACACTATGTGTTTGTAGAGAGCAACGCGATGTTCTCCTGGTGCATCTATTTCACCTTCTTTTGATAATTAGACCCAGGGCATGTCTGTTATAGAAATGCTGGGTATCGTTCTGTATTGTTATTATCTGCCCATCTGTTCTTCTCTTTCTTTCTGTCCTTGTAACAGTTTTCAGCCTCATACATTTGATATTTTTCATAAAGACTAGCTACACTTTACATGACTTATAAGATGAATACAAGGTAATCAGGTGGATTGAACTTCAGTCGCCACGAACAAATGAGGACTTACTGTAGTGCAGTGCTGTTCAGTAATGCTAGAGAAGTTTCAGTTTGAGAAAAGCCATCATAAATGAATTTATGTGCCCACCCAGTTTTATTTTAATTAAAATCATCCATGAGTCTTGGCTGTTGCTTTGATTACTAAGTACTTACAAATAAGCTTAATAGACATGTTTGTTTTTTCCGCAGCTGTAAAAATACATATTCTGCTACATGATTGTTTTTTTATCTGATTTATTTAAATAGAGTTAGGTAAAGATGCAGTTTATAGGGAAGGTTAAAGGTTCAAAATCCTATTTAATTAACTTATACCCACTTGGGAAGCAGCCAAGGTAAAAGAATGCAGTGAAAGTAAGCTTCAAATAATATGAAATCTTTGAAAAGGACTAACCACCTTTGGTGAAAGGTTTTCCTGTTCTTAACCTTGTGTCATTTAAACTATTTAAATGAGCTATGCAAAACCTTACATTTATAATGGAGCTTCAAAAAAAAAGATTAAGTATTTCTTGCAGTTACAAGAAAAATGATGCTTATGGCAGTGAAAGAAAAGCCTTTAGTACTCCATCTTACCATGATCCCTGTCTTTGCATACCACAAAATGCACAGTATGTTGCACCCAATTTGACATTGTTGCACATGTATGAAGCCTCTCAAGTGTGTGAGACTGCTTTTTAAAAACATGTAAGTCTTTCAAAAAACGGTTAGGAGTTGGGGGGAAGCCTCTGTAATATCTGAAGGAGGCCTGATTTTCAAAGGGTGTGGATGCTGCACAGTTTCTAAAAGTTGTGTCTATGAGAAGTACTTCATGTTGGATTTCCCAAACGATGTGTTATATTTGAACATCTTAGTCATACATGTGGGAAAGGTTCTTACCACAGCCAGAGTGGGAACACTGAGAAATAAAATAACTGAGCTGCTTTGTGATCTCCTTATATACTAGATAGGATATCCTCATTGCTGTAGTGATGCTCTGTAGAGGTGCCAATTCTGGAACATTTTTTCCATTTAATGCCACAGAGACCGCACTGTGGAAATATTTCTGTTTCAGCGCTCCATATGGTTTAGTATGTAAAAATGGAACTGGCAGGAAAAAAATGCAGCTGGCCTAAAGCTGCCAGTAACTATTTCTAATGTTATAGATTCTCAGCAAGAATCCCAAGTGGGAGCTGTATAGGTAAGTACCAGCAGAGCCTATAGGGTATGAGCATGGAGGCAAGCAGTATTCCATATAGACACCATTGCATTTCCTAAACTCCCTGCCCCATTGTAGTCTTCAGAACTGTTGGGTTGGGAAACAACTCAGGCTTGAAAAGGTCAACTCCAAAGACTTCCTGATCTCTCTCTCAATACCATTGTATGGCATTCATGGTGTGGGTGGACACACAGCCTAAGAGCTTTGGACATAATGGTATTTGGAAATATATTTCAAAATTTAAATATGTCTATTACTTAAACTTGCCATTAATTTAATATACTATAATTGTGGGAAAGATCCTTCTGATTCAGCATGTGAGGTCTGCATTTTGTCTAATTTTATGTGTACTTAAGGGTTGCAGTGCTGTCCTAAAAAATGTATTTTAATTGACATGACCACTTTGGCATGATGCTCAGTCTCTGAAAAGCCACAGCAGCTAATAGAATGTATAACCAGATGGTGCTTAACTAGAAGGATCTTTGCTATCCAGAATGCAATGATGTCCGTTCTGTCAAGCTAAAACAAAGGCATTCATAACTCCACATTCCAGATTAATTAAGAATTCCGTGCTGGTTTGAAAAGTACTCTCCTTTTTGGAAAAAAACTCTAGGAAAAACACTAACAAAAATAAAAATACAGGTGAGAAATGGATTATTTTTTTTTTTAGTTTACCCATCCCTTTTTCTTCTTCCTCCTCCATCTGAACATTCATTCTCTCTTCTCCAAAGAAGAACTAACAAATATAACTTAATTCCAAACTGTCTGTAGGTCCTTTCAGGCTACTGCAATGATTTTGGTAATGATAAACATTCACACTTTGTTTTCTTAATGTTTAGCATTTATCTGTGGGGACTAAGATAGTTTATAGTGTTGTGATCCCTTGCAGAGGTATCTTTAAGTTCCAAGGAATCTTTGTTTCTGTAGCAAAATGGTCCACACCCATCTCAAGACTATCCCATAGCTACTTTGCACTGATTACACTAGAAGCATTAAATTTGTTCCAAGAGCACTTATCTCTCAAGAACTAACTTGGCTAACATTAACAATCACATGTATACAGAATGTCCTATTTTTAAGTACCTATGGATACTTTAATCTTTGCATGAGGCAGTGCTTATTTTTCGGGAGGAGGTGAATGCTAATGAGTCATCTGGCAGGCATTTAGTCTATCATATGTCATTTTCTCCAGCGGACTTTGCTTTGGGGATAAAAACCATGACAGGGAAAAACAGGAATAAATTTCCAAATAAATTCCCTGAATTTATTTAGTTGTTGTTATGGTAGATGGGGGGGAGGGGAGGGAGATGGTCAGGCACATCATCTCATTTGGCTTTTGAGTTGGTCAGCTGTTGTGCTTCAAATAGAAGAAATATGCTTAGGTTCGAGTAGATAAATAGTACTGTTAAATAACAGTGACCATCAGTCCTGAGACGTGCAGGAAACAATAAGTTTCATTCATGATGTTTGGACTAGGGCAGAGTTGACCTGCTCTCCCTGAACTCTAGGGTTGTATTCTTCATTCAAAGCTAGATACAGACCTATAAAGAATCTGAAGCTTTTCTATCCCTTCTAAAGTCTCTGAACTCTGGTTAAATATGACTTGAAGCTTCACAAACTGTTAAACATCTCCTTGATATGCTGGCAGGCCAACGTATTTTTATTGCTTAAAAATGAAAACCAACCAAAAAAATCCAAGGAACTTTCAGTCAGAGGCATGGGCTCTCAGCCATCTCTTGTTTGCTGCTCCCTTGAAACATGTACAGGAGATTATCCTTATTAGGCAATCTTATGGTATTCCCAGATCTTTTGAGTATGGTTTTCTTCCTTTTTAATTAGTAGGTCATTATGCGACAACTTCTGTCTGCTCCCATAAGTGGGCAGCTAAGGCAGATTTCACTGTGTTTCTGGATACCTGAAAATAATTAGCCATTTGTGAGTTGGGAAGTGGCTTCAGACTTTAGAAAGTGAAGCTTTGTTATGAGTAATGCACTGGGGAACTGCTGTTGATGAAAAATAAGGATGTAATTCCACGTTTTTGTCTTTGCAGGCAAAAACACCATGATAAATTTCTGCCTAGCTCTATCCAGGCAGCTCCTTCTTGCTCCCTCATCAGTTTCCAATTCCATTAGTTGTGCTGGTGCAACTGTTTATAAGTTTGGTACAAACTGGATGACTGAGAAGATATATGTTAAAAATAATCCCACTTCTGACACTTGTAGTGATCAGTGTGCAGGGAGTCCCACGGACAGTTTTATCAGGGCAAGTGACAGGGGCACAAGTTGCAGGGCAGGAATAAGGAGTGAGGTTTGCGGGCAGTGGGACTTTCTTAAGCTGCCTTTGCCACAAAGACGAGACGCAGTGGAAGGGTACCACAGCTCAGCTCGCTTGCACCCAGTTGCTTGTGGTTGAATCTCCAGTCCCTGGGCTGTTTGGTTTAGCAAGAGAGTGCAATGAGGAAGTCTCTTCACCAGCTCTTCCTGGTGCTCCTTTTCTCCAGAGAGGGGTTCAAACCAGTAATAAACCTGTTAACCAGAGCATTAATGGCTGTATATCATTTTCCAACAGGTATTTCCTTTTCTGAGTTCTATGCAACCATAACTGATAGGCTCTTTTAAAATTTTTTTTCTTCTTTCAGATGTTTTAATTAAGCTACATACAAATTTTTTTCAGGCATAGCATTTACTTACCTGTTTCAGAGTAGAGAGCTGGTGCTACAGCTGAGATCAGGATCCCATTGTGTCAAACATTGGCAAAAATTATAGGTTTAGGTTGTCTCATTATAGATCCAGGGAGACAGCATTTCTCCAGTTCACGTTCAGTCAGTTCCTCTTTGGCAGGCTTTTTTGCAACTTATCAGGGTGAGAAACATAGCAATTTAGACACATCACATTAGTCAGGAAAAAAAGAAAAAAAAAGGGGGGTTGGCGAGGGCTCGTTTGGGTTTCTTGCATATTGGAATCTAGAAAACCTTTGAGTTACATCCTACAGTTTTTCTATGATATAATCACGAGTGAAAATTTATGCCTTTATAGGGATTCAATTTCAGAGGAGACAAATCTTTAAGCCATTAAAAATATAAATAACATACTGAATCCTGAAGCCTTTGGAAAAGGAAAAACAAACCAGGAGGGTGTAAGAAGTTGTAAGGATTTGGCTGTTTGTCAGGTTTGAGAAGTATATTCTTGCAAACAAGTAGCACTAATATTTTTCTGGTCTTGATGTGTACCAAAATCCTCAGCTTGCTTTTTTGTTTTTAATAAGGTTTCTATGGCTTTGCTTGCAAACTATATTGAGCTCAATAACACTGCTATTTTTGTAGTATATTTGTCTGAAGTATTAGTTTTCCCAGAGCTGACTCACAGAGGGCTGTGCTTTATTCTCGAAAACTAGAAGACATGTAGTAGATTCAGTCCTGGCCATTTTTCATGTGAAGCCTTATTCAAATGGTAATTGTAAAAGGCTTTGTGGACTTTGTTCTCAACTCAGAGAAAAAACTTCAGCTGTGGGCAGCTAGGGTAGGAAAGAATTTTTGCTGAAAGACTCCGAGAAAACTAATTTGGAAGTTACCACAGCCACTCAAAAGTGAAAGGTGTACCTACAAATCAACTGTGAAACCAGTCATGTTATCAAATATCATTGGAGGTGAATATTGTGAATAAAATATATTACAGTGAGAATCAGGACTTGTATTCCTTTTTTTCCTAACAAGACACAGTATGAAGGAATTCATTATAATATATTGGAGAGACCCGTGTGCAAAGTATGCATGGTTGGTTTGCAATTATTGATACGCATATATGCTACTTAGCAACCGGTGTATAATTTAAGGGTAAGTCTTTGCTCTTCAGAATCAGCCTCCCACACTGGGCTGTTGGATGCATGTTTACAAAGTCCTAGGTGATGTAGGTCTTTCAATTTGGACTTTTATTGTACATAAAGGTACAATTTGGAAAACTCACAGTCCAAGTAAGGATTTCAACAACTTCCAAAGTTTGTAGCTGTTCTAATATTGCATTTTTGTTAAATTTAAGTGTATTTATGTAATTTGAACTATTGGTGGCTCCAGCTAAAATTGGGCACTCATTTTGGTAGGCTGGGATATAAAACAGAGCCCCTGTTACAAAACAGAGGTTACAGGGGGATAAAGTGACTTGTCTGTGGTCATATTCAGTAGCAAAGCCGAAGTCTTGGTTTCTGCTTTCCAGCCCCATATCCACTGTGAAACACACCTCTCACCTTTAAAAGTTTATGTCACTTATTTAATGTACATATACTAATAAAATCGTTTAGTTTTTAATTGTGTTACTACTGTAACTTTTATTTTCTGACTAGTTTACAGTCCTTGTCTAGCACTCATTTCTTTTAGGGTCATCCCCTCGCACCCACCCTGAAACTGCAGTCACCTCCCATACGCAAATCCCTTTATTTGGAGTTGCGATGCTCCACTCAAGCGGCAAAGTCCACCTGTGAAAAATTCTTTGTGGGAAGAAGAATTCTTAGAACAGGAATGTGTCCATATACAATCTGTATTATGATTCATATGTTAGAACTGTGGAGAAGAATATACAGCAATTTTCATCCCTGAGGATAGAGTCTGGGAAATCCAGTGTGTATAAGAATACCAACGCAGTAATTAAGACACAGGGGAAAAAGAGCAGGAAAAAATAAAGCAGTAAATCCTTTGTTACTTATTTGTCAAATGTGGTTTACTTTTAATGACTGATAGTAGTTATTATTATAATGTGTAAGTATCCCATACAGTGCTGCGTCTGTGAAAGAATAACAGCCAACCGTTGCCAAGATAATCCAGAGGTGTCATTTAAACATTAAATGAGATTAAATATTGCTAAAGAAATGTAAAGTGAATTGGAAAAGATGTGGCCAGTGTGAAGGGAGGAAGGTGAGGATGTTCTCTCTTTATTAAGTTATGCCCCACCCTACGAAAAAGATTGGAAGTCGCATTCATTGTGTACTTGGCAAAGGAAGTTACACCTGATGTTTTGGCCACACAGGTGACTTGCACGTATTTAGCTAAGGCTTCTTTAATTCTTTAGTTACGGTGGTGCAGGATCCTGAGTTGACGCTTTAAACTGACCATGTCAACACGGGCTTTGACACAAGCTGAAATTAAATTGTAATAATTCAGCCTCATTCAACTCCTGAAAGTTGCTTTGTAGACACATCACAGAGAAGAAGATACTTTGTTCCAGTGCTATTTTAGAAGTGATGCAAATCCATCATTTTCCTGTGTGTTACAAGGTATTTGAGTTCAGGCATCACATAACAATCTATAGCAGAAAATATTTTCTTCAAACCCTTCTCAGTTTGTAAAAAAATCATAGTTTTTCTAGTGTCAATTTTTTTTTTTTCCAAATAAATTTTTAATGACAGCCTTAAGTCTTGTCTCTTCTGTGTATTTTGGGGCATGGATAACTATAGAAAACTAAAGCCCTGCAGAAAGCAATTTTAGTGATCTTATATTTAGCCTTAGTGAACAGTATTCCTTGGGAGACCAGAAACAAGGTATAGTCCATCGAAGTAAAGCTTTCAACAAAGCTGGGCTGTATACTGAAATAAGCTTTGAACTAACACCTCTGAAGATACGCAGAGTGACTTTATAGGCAGCAGTCTACTGAGCCTTGTCCATGGGGTAATTCAGAGCCTGAGCTAACAATACTGCAGATCATTTATTTTTCATATATTAGAACAATTGCATTTCTTTTAAATCTCATAGAGGTAAAACTTCCCTGTGAAAGAGAGCACTCTGTGCAGTGTGACAATTGCATATTTTAAAGCATATGTTTATAGAAATGTCTTCATGTACCCATACTTTCCACACACATTCAGACTCATACGTGCACATTATTTGTCTGTTTGCATTTGTGCACGTATATTATAGACACAGATATAAAATAAGATGTCTATGCATGTATATATGTATATATTTATTTGAAGGGGAAAAAGAATTTATGGAAGGCTGGCCAGATTTAATTTGTCTTCTGTATTTAGCACTTAAGGGCTTATATACTCAGTTTGCTCAAAAGAGTGAAGAAGTACTCCTTGCTTATGCCTCAAATCAGAAATGCATGAAGTGCAGCTGCAGAGATAATACATTCTCCCCAAAGGCTTTGGCTGAGCAAATTAGGTGTCAATGGGGTGCCTGCGCAGGCAGTACTCTCTCTAATTAGTCTCTTGAGCCTAGTTGGTGGCGGGTATAAGATGATCTAATCAATTGGTCTGTGTCTGATGGTACGTGTAAAAATCCTAGCAGGCAGAGCTGTCTCCCACAGGTCACTCACCTGCACAGCGGGAACGCTCATTTTCATTTTTCATCTCTCCCATCACATGATGCCGACAGTTGGTTTTAAGAAAATTGAATCCAAAAAATATCTAGTTCATAGGGCATGTAGGTCAAAATAAAGTTGCATTATGGGTATTGGTGATCCAATTAATTAATATTTATAGCAATGAGTTGCATGTAGATATTATCGGAGTGCAAATAGCATTGATAATGTTTGGTTGGCTTTTTCAAATGACTTCTCTAACAAAGGTAGGAATAAAAGGTGTGGGGAAAAAATTCACCTGTTAATAATATACTTTTTTTAGAGAGGATGAACAGTATCTGTGGTGTGTGTGTGTATGGTAGAGGGAGAAGCAGAAAGAATGTGTTGTTGATCATCTTAAATGTTTCAGCTCGTAGCGAATACAGTACTTCCAGTTGTCAGCTCACATTTTTATTTTAAATCTGACGTTGTAGAAAGAATACTCTTATAATAATGCTAAATCAGCTGCAACATAAATAGACCTGCATTCTGAGTGTGCTTTGCATGCTAAGGACTCTGCGGGAGCACAGCTCTGCCCTATGTGATAATTTATACAAAAATTAAAAGCACCTAGAGAAGGATGCTGATGCTGCCAAAAGGAGCATGTAGTGAATTGGTGATTTGCATTTTTAAAGGAAAGGACATTCTTTTACTAATTAAAATAAAGAAAAATATTTGGGATTTAGTCACCCTCCTCTGCCTCCTGTCTTGAGAGCATGATTAATGTTTAAATTACAGCTTTCATATCCCTTCCTAGAACCACTGTTACATCAACAGCTACTGCATTCTGAAGTTGGCCTCTGCCATTTTTAAGGTGGGTTAACACCTTATTTTATCCCATTCGGGATCTGGGACAAACAGGATGCATGTAGCAGATTATTTCTCTAGATAACAAACATACAATTACTTGATTTAGGTCTTGATATTTCAAGCACATCATTAACTTGCTTGTAATCTTCTATTAGGTTTAGTAGAGATGTCATGAAAGCCAAAAGTACCTGGACCTGAGGTGAAAAAATACAAGTTCATTTTTAAGGCAGTCTGTTACATTTCAGTTTTTGTTGTGGTTTTTTTTTTTTTTTTTTTAAAGGAGATCTGAAAGAACCCTATTTTGCTCTTGGGAAATCACAAGTTGTAAATATTCCATTTAACAATTTACGCTTTTATAAGCAAAGCTGTGACCAGAGGCCATAAACACAATCTGCTAAGTCACCAGGCAAAACTTTGATTTGTATGATCAGGAAAATGTATTCAATTCTAAGCAAGGATATTTCTAAAATATATCTTAAAAAATGCAAATGTGGAATTCTAAGCCATCTGGGAACTGAATGGCAGCACTGTGTAGAGGACCCTGCCTCAGGTCTTAGTTGTGTGAACAACTGATGTTTCAGTTCCAGAGCCCCACTGAAGAAACAATGCTTTTTTAATAAAAAGATTGGTTCACACCAATCTAAATTTCATATCGGTTTTATTGTGGTTTTTCTGCTGTGGACAAAGAGACACCCTTCTCTTCTTCCAGTTTAGAGGAGGTGTCTATTTGATGTGACACAGTGAGTCTCATCTTAAACAAAACCAAAGCGAAGAGAAGGAGGTCTTGTCCCACAGCACAGCGATTACAGCCCTCCTCTGCGAAGCAGCATATCCGTGTTCGGTTTCTTCCTCTGCCTCAGCATAGGTAGACCTCTGTTTCCCCTTGCCCAGGAGAAGGCTGGCACTCCACAAGGGCATTCCGAGGCCAAGGGAAGGGATTTCACCTGTTGACTCCACTTTGAATCGACAATAAACATACAGTGAATTAGGGATTCAGATGCAAACGTGATATATTCCCAGTGTATATATTCCTAACCACCAGGCTTGTTCGTTGTGTCAAAGATCATGTAAAGATTTTATACGCAGTGGAATTGTCTCGGCAGCCAAAACTGAGGGTTCAGCCTCAGAACAACCTGGCCATTAGGGTGCTGGTCTGAGCAGCGGGGGGCTGTCATGCACACCGGCTTCCTGAAGTGGGCAGGCGGTGCATTTCAACACGGCGTCAGAGAGACGGTGACCACCAGCTGTTCCCTGGTTCCAGTTGTGCTATGTCTTCTAGCTTTCCCCAGCCAGAACCATCAATGTGAGGAAATGTGGCATCAAATTGCCTTCTTTGCCAGGGAGTTTACTTTTTGATCTAGTCTAAATTTTGAGCCTATGCAGAAGGTAGGAGGTGGCATTGCCCACCGTACTGTTCCACGGGCTCTCGGCTTCACAGGAAACCAGTTACCCCAGCTGCAGCACTGGCACAGCAGGACCGAGCAAAGCTGGAGCTGGTGGAGTTGTGATCATAAAACTGTCAACTGCCTTATACTGAGCCAGAGCAGGAAAACAAATGGGGTTCAGCAAAAAACTTTGCAATGTCCTATGCACATTTACGTAACCTCTGCTACCCTTTCTTAGTCCTCTGCGTTCTGCCCTTGGTCTGCATTGGTGTTGCCAGTATGCAAAGGGGTTTTTTGCCTGTGTTAAATGGTAGCAGCTGTCAGTTTGTTCATTTCTAGGGAAGCTTTTAATGTTCTAGGGCTTGATTCTGGAAGTGCTAAGCTTCTGATGAAGGTATTCCCCATTGCACAGGCTCAGGCCCTGCCCTGGAGAACGTGTCATCAGCTTTGCCTACAGAGCCAAATTTGAAGCCAGCAGATGTTGTATTGTCACTGGGAAATTGTAGCACAATCCTGGGAGAAGTGTGATGCTCATCTCCTTTAGAAATTGTCCTGAGGTCCACTGACAGAAAGGAAAAATTCTGTGTAATGAATGTAATTGCAGTTATTCTCAAATCTGAGCAATTTGGTAACTCCTGGAAAAGCCTCCATCCAGAGGAAGATGTCCCTGCTGCTTATGCCAGTCTCTGGAACTCCAGCAATTTGGGCTTAGCCTGAAATCAGGCCATCTGTTCTGGATCTGGGCAGATGTGGCTTCCAAACTGCAAGCCTGCCTTCCACGGCTGTAGTGTGGGGTAAAATGCAAGCTCAACATTGGAAGGAGCTTTGGGAGTCTAGTTGCTTCTTTATAAGGAGGGGCTCCAAAGAGGTCAACCATAAAAGTGTTTTTCAAGGAAGGGGAACGTGGAATTTGGGGAGTATTGTCAACAGTGTTTCAGCACTAAGCAGTTGTGAATCTCTGCATGTTCCAAACACTGCTTTTCTTTTTAAGCTTATGAAGGGTAATCTAAATGGGTCAACTCTAATGTATTCCTTGAAAAAAGATTTATTGGCACTTCAGCCAAGCTCCTAGACCCTGGAGAAAGTGGGACTTTCATGTGGAAACTCCAGAGGCGTTTAGGAACCAACCCAAGCAGGACTCAAGAGGTGGTAGACCAAGCTCCAGGAGGGCCCAAGATGCTGCCACGCATCATTAAGAACAGGCTTTTGTTAATCCAATTCAGGTATTCTGGCGCTTAAAGGGCAGAAGAAGAGCTCTCAAGAACCATGACAGGAACCCTGGAAATTATGAAAGTTAGATGTTGTGTAATGATTAAGCTGTTTTGATGAAAGCCACAATTAAAATTTTATGCTTGAAACTGCAGTTCAAAACTGATGCCTTGTTTTTCTCCTGCTTTTGAAATGAGGGCTAGACTAGATTCACTGGCACCTGCATCCAGTTTGATTTAAATAGTTTTAGGACATGCTAATACAAACCAGTTCCATGCTCAATGAATATTGCAGCGTTCTTTTTCTTAAGTGCTAAAATTCCTCCATATCTGACTGTCTTCCCACAACTACATTTTAAAAATGTAGCAGCTCTGTAGTTACAATCTTTGGTCTTGAAAAACCTTGCAAAACAAATATATTCCGAACTTTAGAAAACTACAGAATTTCTCAGAAAGTGTCAGTTTATTACTTGGCATAGAATTCTACTTGGACATTTATTGAGAGTTAAATATGTTAATTATAAAATCCTTCCAATGGCTCCAGTCCATCTAGCCTTCATTTAGCCTTCACCTGGCTCTTCTTGCAGTTGTTGGATGGTTTGTTTTAAAGTAATGCTTCCCACATTCTCAGCCTGCCTTCTGTTTTGTGTAAATCTCGAAAACATCATGGTACCTTCTTGCAAGTCCAATCACTGCTTTGAGCCTATACAAACAGGAATCATCAGCAGTGCAAAAGACAATGTTAAGCAAAGCTATTGATATAATGTTTACTTTCTGTATATGAAAGGAGAGGTTTTAGTTATTTGCCTGTTAACAGAAAAACACCAAAATAAAGGTGAATATGTGTAAATGCAGTGCAACAAGGAGCTCTGTGATCCGGCTGTGTTTGCAGAAGTGTTCATGACATGCCCTGGGGTTCCTCAGATAACTCTTGGGAAGCAAACCTGAGGAGACCTTTTCAGAAACTAGTTGCAAGCATTGCTGTGAAGGTGATCGCTAGGGACTCCATGGGAAAGGGGGCAAAAATTGCTTGTAAACTCCTGAAGCTGTGCCAGCATTTAGCAATCTTCCTTTGCATTGACAGGGTGTGTCCACCTTTAGAAGAGCCAGCTGTCTATTCATGGCTGCCTATAATTTCCACGGAGAATGTGAGTGCTGATGGCACCTCTGAAGATTAGCACTTGGGGCAGAGATACATGAATATAGATTAATATATCTCACTTAGGCAACCACCCTGAAAACATTGATGGTTTTGAGGTACCAGCTTTAAAAGTGCTTTGGAAGTCTGTCCTTTGCTCTGAGCTGGTGTCTTCATAACTGGCTTTGGACTAACCTATTTTTTACCAAGTAAAAAATCATTAAAACATGCAATTTGTGAGGCTTATTATAATTTATATTGTTTCCTTACAGGATTAAATTTACCAGTTTGGAGGAGGGAAACAAAAACCTAATGAGGAGGCCGACACCAGGAAGGAACCACGGCCTGTTTCCTTTCTTTCTCTATGGTGGATTTCATTCAAAAGAAAATAGAAGCTGGCAAGACCCTGTTTTTCCCTGCAATTTATTTAAAACCTTGCACGCATTTGGATACCTTGTGATTTCAGACAACTATGTGAAGATTAAGCTTTTGCTTACTGATACATGGCATGTACTCTTTCAGTCTTTTGTGTTTGATTTTGTTTGATTTTCCACTGCAGCGCTGCATCTTTGTAAGGATTTTTATGCTTTCACCAGCAATGTCTTAAATACATGAAGACAACACATTTGGTGTTCACACTTCTTCAGTAACGACTGTACAAAAAAAGCCAATGGTGGCATAAAGGACTGTGTGTTTTCTTTGAGAGCTGTGCATATTTTGCCACCAATGGGAAGACTGTTTCTGCCAGAGCAAGCCCAACTTGTCTGATCGGCTGACAATTACAGCACCTTGCCACTATTCCTGAAGTGTTGTTGGGTTATTTCTTTTTTCATTATCTCCTCAGACCATTCATATCCATTTTAAAAACATGGCAATAATTGCATGTTTACTTCAGTACTCTGAATTTGGTTACTCTGCTTAGGCTATGCAGCATGCCAGTTTTCAAAATAGGCCTGTGAGAAAGACAAAGCAAAAATGATGAGATGTACGCAGCTGACAGATACACAATGAATTCTTTATGTTTTTCTTCCCTTTAAGAATATTTCTTTCTTTTATGGGTCTTGGCTAATCTCTATGTTTTTCCTCACACTATTTACCTTTTGGAATGTTTTCTTGAAAACAGAGATGATTAAATGGTTTTCTGTTGAATTCAAGGCAGATACTAAGGTACAGAAAAGCTTTTGTTGAACGAGCCATTAAATCTAGCTGTGTTACTTTGCCGCATACAAAGCAAAGTGGAGAATTTTCCTTATCCCAAACTGTTTGCTGTTGCACACCAAAGCACCTTTTGAGGTATTCTGAGCTGATTGGAAGGCACTACCAGATACTGTGTCTTTAGATAGCTTTTCTGAATGAATCATCAAATGCAAACTTTGCAAGAAACAAAGTTGTGTGATTTTAGAGAAGGAAGCCCCTGCTACATTTTGGTTTGGGACAACATTGTGTTCAGGGGTGTGATAAAACTGCCCTTACTGTATACAAGACTTTGCATTCAGAGAGGGCAGAGTATGGTGCAAAAACCGCTGTTGAGTTATAGTTCTGCTCGGACAGAAACGCTTGCTAGGCAATATTATTCTACACATAAATTTGACATCCTTTGCTTGCTGGATGCATTGAATTACATTTTTAAGAAGTGTGGTTAACACTTTGGTTAGCTTTCAGTGTTTAAAAGGAGGGAAAAAGGATTTGTGCTACTGCCATCTTATTAAACTCCAGCAGTGTTTAATAAGAAAAAAACCACCCAATAAGGCAAATCCTTGAATGCACAAGTAGGTACGAAAAGCCTCTTAATGAACTAGGATACGAGTCTACACTTTCAAAGAGCTGAACCGTGGAAATATTCTCAATATTTGCACAGCCATTAAAAGACAATTTTCCCCAATGACATCTCTGTTTCAGGATCTGGTAAAAGCCATCTGAAAGCCACTTTCAGTCACAATCCTCTTTAGAACTTACTACAGTTTTTCCCCTGTGTTTATGAGGGGGAAAAAGTGACCACTGAACTTTTGAATTTACCACACACTGAAACTGCCTTAGACGTGGTTTGTTTGGGTTTCATGTTTCTTTTTTTTGTAAGAGAAAAGTCTTTTATACATTATCTTTGCTACTTAAATCGTGTGCAGTTTGATGCTTAAAATTAGCTATTTTTAGAAAAAAAACTTGCTGCAAAAATCTGAAGAATTTTTGAAAATGTAACAAAGATTTCAATTAGGAATATAAGGGTAGTTTCATAGACACATCTACTTGGCAGCTTAAATTGGGAGGCAAGCAATTATGCTGCTCAACTAAACATCTGAAGGTTTAATATAGAGAGTAATTCTCCAACTGTTCCCACAAGCCTAGCACATTACTATCCATAGTGACTCATGTACAGTGTTTGCTTAAAGTATGTATGTGTGTGTGTATGTGTGTGTACACACACGTGCGCGTAAGATTATCTTCTCTGCCCCTTTCCCACTTTTAAGCAACCACTGAAGTAAAGTTGGTCCAAAAATCTTCAAACTCAATTGCCCGAAGGCAAGTGCATAAATATCTAGGTTCCTAAATAGTAACTTGATTTTCAACAGTAGTGAGGTTATCTCAGCTACCGATCAATTAAGGAGTGACCAGGATCTCTTATGTATGCAACTACTTCCCGGGCACCCCGATTGCCTGCGGTGACTTGGGTTTGCTGCTCTCCCCCGGAGGCTCTGGGCCCTGGGGATGTTCTGTCTGCACCGAGGGGACCCGGGCTCAGCAAGCTGGTGCTGTTCGCGTGAGCACTGAAAATAATTCCTCAAACCTGTCAGGAAACATCACGTTTTTTTGAGAAAGTAGAGCGCCTTTGTCCAGGGAACTGACAGTACAGCCCTATTTCCCTCTTCCTCCTTCCAGCAGAGCCCTTACCTGCGTGGCTAGCCTGATTGACACCTATCAGTTAGGACCCCTTGACAGCTAGCCCACCTCTCCAGCATCTTGCAGAAGTGGGGTTTTCCCCACAGCTCTTCTCAGTGTTGCAGAATGGACTGTTTAAACCCCATCAGTGCTCTGCAGACAGCTTCAGCGAAGATCAGTAGTGTTACCCTCTTTTTCTCTCATTCTTCCCAAATTGGTTCCCTGCAGAATCTTCAACGGGACGAGAAGTAGCCTGGCCTTCCAGAAGTGCTGCAGGTGCCGGGAACGTGGTGTTTCATGCCGTCAATAGTAAAAAATGGGCTTAAGTGACCAGTAGTCTCTGGGTCACAGTCCTTGTGAAACTGTGGGACTCGCTCGGAGTCAATAGCCAGCAGTAGTGTAACTTTCATTTTCTTACCGCTTGGCTGAGCCCCAGCAGATCCTTCTTGATGATACTGAGAGGATGTGGCTTTGCTGCAAGAGGGGAGAGCAGCCACAGGGCAGCAGGTGTAGTAGGCAGATAAAAATGGGAGGGCATATTCTAACTCTGTATGAGATCTAATATTAAGTGAACGGGGAAGGGAAGATGGTGATAGAGATGGTCTGCACGATACAGAGATTCCTTACAAGTTCAAGTTCACAGAACCTGACTTTACAAGTCAACCAGCTGGAGATGGCTTAGTCCTGCTAGGTTCAGATCAGCTCTAATCCACACCCAGCAGGCACCGCACCGGTCAGGACACTCCAATAGTGCTGACTGTATGGTGTCCCAGATCGGTTGGGTCCTTTTAATTCTCACTATTGTTTTTAATCAGAACCATGGTTTAGGATAAGTCGTCAGTACATGCAACACTGAAAATTCCATCTGCAGTAGACAGAGGCACTGGGGGTTTCGCTTTCCCTTTGGTGCGCAGGGGTTCTGCGCTTCAGACTCCTGGGGAAAGAAGGTGGGATGATAAATTCCCTGTGGGCCGGTGGGTGATGTACACCCCTGTGTGCTCTGTGTCAGTGCACACAACCGAATGTGTAGTCAATGCTCTGGTACGCTCATATACAAAATATTCACCCGTGAATATTATTGGGTTTGTAATCTTTGTTATATAAAACGTTTAGGCTGTACAGACTGGGGAGCAAAATGCAGACACCCCATATAAACAGAATTACGTTGCATTACTGAGCGTAACGATACTCTCCCCTACCAGCATTTAGGTGGAGTGACTGTATGTTACTGCCTTGCATTTTTCACATAAGCAAAAAATCTAAAAGTAAAGGATGCACTAATAATTCCCATCCCCCAAAATGCATTTCAATGGTGCTGCATACAAAATCCCTGCTTGCCAGCTTCCACGTGGATTTTTGTATGGTGCACTAAGAGATGTTCTTTTTTTAACAAATAAAAAGGGGAGGGTTGGTACATGAAAACAATGTTAATGTAATTAAACATATATATATATACTTCAGAAGAACAGCATAGTAAGCAGTACAGTAAAATAAATGTCGCATTATTTGTTACACCTTGTAATTTGTCTGTATTATGAAAGATGTAATGGTTTGTCAGCTGTAACTGTTGTTTTCTTGTAACATCATATTGAATAAAGTGTAGCAGAATCTCTCTTCTCCTTCATATATGTGATCTAGACCTAACCAGGGAATAAAGCCTTTCTTTTACTTTTTGCTCTCCAAAAAATGAACAAGGAAATGGTTGTAAACAACAGATTTTTAAGGAATGAAAAGTCCTTAGAAGCAGGGAGGCACTAGACAGTAATTAGTTGAAAAGATTAGGCACTGATTCAGTCAACCACATGAACTTAATCAAAACTACAAGGCAGTGCTAGCTACACAGGGCAAAGTTCTTTGCGTTTCTGTCTGTACTAGTTAGTTAATTATTTGGTGTCTCTTTCCATTTTGTTATCTGTGTGACAAGGGACCTATTTACAGTACACTGGGATTTAATTGAAGGAGTAGAAGGGCCAGTTTTCTGGCAAAAAAAACCCAGGTCTGATTTAAACATATCATTGTATGGAGAATAAACTCTGGCTTATTGCAACTTCTCTTGAAATAAAAACCTGATAATTCTGGTGGAAAATCAGGCAAAACATACAATAGGCATTTTTCACAACTTTGATATGGGAGTGTGATTTACTCCTGTTCGTACTTGGTTAATTATCTCATGTGCTGCTTGGATTCTTAACCTGTTTATTTATTTGTGTGTTATAGCATTAGATAGGCAAGTGCTTTGAATATAATCAATATGTTCCTTTGGTATTTTCTCCTCCTTTCCTTCTAGCTTTTTTGGTACCAACGTCTTGCTAGGACTTATTTTTAGACAATGAAAGTTAAATCGATGCAGCTTGCACAGACTTGGTTAGAATATTTGACTGAAATGTCAGAATATGCTGTTTTAGCAAATGCAGGAGTCTATAGGAATCTGTTGGTTTTAACATCATTTTGGTCTGGAATGGAGGATGGCTGGAGAGCAAGTGCTTGTACTCTCTAGGCTGATGGGGAAGCCACTAGCCTAGAATATGGATAATGGAAGACCTGAATTCTGTTCTTGGCTCTGGCTGATTAGGAGTAATTGAAAATAAAAGAGTCTTCCTTCGAGCTAGCACAATACAGGCTTGACTGTGGGTCTTCAGTGTCCCAGGTTTTATCTGGTCATAGAACCATGTTCTGGCCCAGTTCTGATGGCAAAACTCTTCAGGAAATGAATCCCCACTTTTAAATCTAGAAAGTTGCTGCAAAATGACATCAGCTGCACCCAGAGGGCATTGCACAAAAACAAACCAAGGAAACGCATGCACGTTCATCTATTTCTATTTTACCCCCAGTTCTCACTGGCTAGGGCAAATTTAGGAAGGTGTTGCCTTTCCACAGTCTAGATGAATAATTTGTGCTTTCAGCTGAGTATCTGATTTGTTTGGTATTCCTGACTCACTACCTGTGTGGCAACTTTAACCTACAAATCTCTCAGATACAAATGAGGACCAAGAATTATTACCTAAAAAGGTTTGTATGTTTGAGCACTGGGTACCAGGAAGCATATTCAGAGTGAGCTTTAATTATGTAGTATAATCCTTAAAGCCGTCTCCTGACCCCCTTGGCTGCACTCCTAGCCTGTTTAGCCCCAAGCTTTTCTTCCTAAACTAGCCTGACTGCTACAGCAAAGCAAGAGATGCACTTAACTAGAATAGCAGCCACCCCTCCCCCGAGAAAAGAAAAACCAGAGGGAAGGTGTTGGAGCAACCTTGTGCCACTAGGTTAACACATACGGGTTCTAAATAATGCCTCTCCTTGTAAACCTCTGCAAAGTAAACCCTACAGCAGCGGAAAGGCTTGCTGCTACCAGTGGGGGGTGGTGTTATGGACATTAGATTTGAGAAGCTTATATAGCACATGGGTGAGGATAAAGGGATACAAATCAGAGAAAAAACCTGAAGAGGTTAAAAAAAAAAAAATCCAGGGCCAAGTATTTACTGTTCATTCCCCTTGCGAGTGGTGTTATACATTGTCTGCAGTGAGTCATGCTGAGAGCGAGCCAGGCACAATAATAGCTGAGAGCAGTCCTGCAGCCCCTTCGTTATTGCCTGTGCTGGCTGATACCGAGTTGGGCAAAAGAAAGTGATTCCAAAAATGTTCTTTTTTTTTTTTCTTTTCTCCTGTTTCCCAAAGGGCCCAGTAGTGATTATTGGGGCTGTACTTCCTTGAAAGAACTGCTAAACTAAAATCAAACATATTTTAAAACTAATTTTCCAAGGACCAATACGGTGATTCACATAAAAGACATAACAGCTTTCAGTGCTATACAACAAGATACTGCAGTGCTATATACCCTAGCAAAGTCTTGAAGCCTAAGGAGATTTATGATATCATAGAAACATTTCAACCTCACCTTTCAACTGGAATTAGAACTATGGCATAGGTTTCCAAAGGGTAGGTGTTCATCTTACAATCCAGCTAATTATAGTAAGTTTGCCCCCAGCTTCCACCTGAGGACCTCAGAGATATTCATGCATTAATGAAATGAGCTGTACACACAGCTCTGGGATATACCGTATAGATGTAAAGATCCATATTTTGTAGAAGGAAAAAAACCCAACCCACCCCAAAAACCAAGGCACAGATTCAGTTCTCTATTTTCAAAGCTTTGCATGGGCACAAGCACCCAAGAGAGTATTTCACGTGGTGTTTGGTGAAGACTGAGCATTCAAGATACTTTTTTAGAATAGTTTATCACAACAAAGAAGTGTAACTTCTGTGTTCAAAACAAGTCATGTTTCACTGTATAGACAGATGGAAGATACTGATACATGACATGACAAAGTGGTGTGGTCTAAAAGGACTGCAAAGAGTTGTTCATTGACCAAATGCCTGGCATCATGTCAGTGTGGAGCAGGAGAAATAGTGTGTACCGTCATGTTGGCTTCGCTGGGAAATACTGTAAACATGAACTGCCACTTGGCTGCATCAAGAGATATAGATATAACTGTCAAACTCTTCAGAGACCATCTCAGGTGTTCTTCTATCTTCTGTCCCATTTTTTTTTCACAACACACAATACAGACAGCAAAGCAGAAGTGATTTTCTGCTTAGGAGATAGTGCTCTACAGAAATAGCCCCCTTCATATAGGTGGTTAACATTTTATAGATACTTCTCTCCCAGCATCCTATTCTGGCCCATTACATGTAATAAATGCAAACCACTGTAACCCTAACATGCCCTTTTTATGTACATTGCTGGATGCTACAAGTGCTCGTCTATCTGCTGAGCACTCAGAAAGCAGCCCAGCAGAGGGTACTTTGGAACACAACTGCCTCTTTGGTGGGGATGTGAATTACGGAAGAGCTGCACTTCTGGACTCCCACATCCACTAGGTCCTTTCCAGAAATGCCTGTTTGCATCTGGGCAACGTCCGTGTTTTCACTGCCGGCTGTTTAGCTTGCACTCGTGCATGCGGAATGACTGATCTGGAATAGCAGGAAGCTGTAATTTTGGGAGCAGCTCCATTAGCGGTCAGAGGCACCCCGCTCTTCTGCCAGTCCAGAGACAGCAGCAAGTGAGCTCTGTTCGGCAGAGTGAGGTTTCGCTGCTCCATAGCTCCGGCCGCTCTTCTGAGCTCTGCTTGAACACATCTGTCGGTGCAGCAGGACCGGAGGTGGAGGAAGCAGGAGAGAGGGCACGAGACAGAGATGCATGTGCAGTCTGAGGGCAAGGCCATGAACCTGGCAGTGGTTAGGAAATGGTCACGAGCAAGTTCCCTTGTTTTAGAAAACGCCTGAACCTTACCGCTAGCTGGGCCCTTCTTTTATAACCCCTACATGAGAAAGGGACATTCGGATATCTTCCCAAACCCTTTCCCCAAGCAATTGTAATTTAGATTTAGGACAACCGATTGATCAAAGGAAAGAGGAGAGTCTCAGAGGGTTTCGAATGAGCCCGTACAAGTCCCTAAATATGAGGAAGCGTGCTATACACTCACTGCCTGTAATAACAAGGAGCTTTGAACACCCCAGTGTGTTTCTGCAGCGTTAGCCAGCGGGGTTTCCTATGCCAGTGCTGCCGAAATAAACAATACCCACTTTTTGGGAGAGGAGGCTTGTGACAAACCCCAGTTTGGCAGCAGCGCCAGGTGGGCTGGAGGAGACGCCACCTTAACCAGGGAAAGAAAGGAGCCGGGGCCTGGAAATGACATCGGCTCTTACTGGAGGCCTGATGACAAATTGGAGCTAAAGCGGCTTTGCCGCCGCCATCAGGACTCTCGGCTGCTTATTATTAGCGCTGTGTCAGTCACTGTGCTTAAATAAAAACATCGGTGGCTCACTCAGTAT
>NW_009194725.1:0-285 GCF_000690835.1 Fulmarus glacialis | reverse complement strand
AGCTGTGTCTCTCTCCGTATTCTCTCATCCCCTCCGCCTGACAGGACTGTGCCAGGTATATGGCAACTTCACGGCAAGAAACCCGCAGCGCCCTTCAGAACACTGAGCCTGGTGAATTCCCACACCTGCGACTGGGGCTGCTGAGCTCCCTTCGCACCAAAATATTTTGACTGCAGGAATCTGTCTGGTAGGAGAATGTGCCAGGAACGAACAAGGAGCACATTTACGTTTGCTGGCCTTGCTGAACACCGCTTCAGATGCCCCGTTTTGCACAAACACACGTTT
>NW_009194724.1:0-6047 GCF_000690835.1 Fulmarus glacialis | reverse complement strand
AGCGCGGAGCCGCCGCCTGCAGCACCCTGGAGAGCGGCCGGCCCGCCGCCGGCCGTGTGTCCGTGTGTCTGTATGTCTGTGTGGCCGTGTGTCTGTGTGTGCGCACACACACACCTTTGTGCACACGGCCGTTGCTCGCATGTGTGTTTGCAGCTGTTTAGGCAAATGCAGACCAACAATCAGCTGCACATCTGGTGTGATGTTCTTTGCGGTCACATCTGTTGTTTTTAATGCTGCGTGCCTTGGAAGATGACTCCCTGCAGCAAGCTGAGAGGGCTGCTTCTGTGCATTGCATGTACCTATTAGCTGGGACCAGTGGCTAGAAATAAGGAAGATTTAATCATGTCCTCTAACAGTGTCAGGGAAGCTCTAACATACACTGAAGAACACAGTAACCTGAAGCTCAGGGCTATGAATAGCTCCTTCCAGTACAGGCTCTAAGTAAATAGTTACATTATTGCAAAAGCGTCAGTGGAACTTCTCTGCAGATAGCCTCAGCCACTGGAAACCTGTCCACTTCACTCGCATTATGCACAGGGATAGTGTGTGGACATAGGAAGGCAGGTGTCAGGCAGGCCATGTATTTCTTTTTATTTTAATTATCTGGGGAAAGACCAAGAGGTATTTCAAATGCAAATTTTTCTCAGGGCAGCTAGACCCTTGTAAGATTTATGTGCAAAACTCCAGTGACTCCAGAGGAGTGGCAAGGACTGCTGGTTTGGTGGAGAGTTTTAAAGATGGTCACAGTTCTGTGGGAAATATTTTCCCCAAAATATTATTTTATGAACAGACTCAAGAATTCACCTTCACTGGGCATGAAGTCAAGGGCTCTGGCTGCTCTTGAAGCACTTCAAGCCTAGGAACCAATCTCTTCTGCAGCGTAACTCTCTAGGCACTTCCTCTTTGTACTTCTGATTCTGCCACAGGGCTTGTACAGTCTCTCTAGTACTCTCTTGATCCTACTCACCCAAGCACACATACGTAGCGAATGGTTGTTTGAAGCCCATCCAAAGCCCATAAATCCAGAAACAGAATTGTTAAAATAGGAGTTCCTGAACACTTTTTTAGCAAGCTACTTCTGCAGGCAGCTCAGATCCATCCTAACAGAAAATACAAACAGGAAAATGAATGCAGTTTCTTTGGGGGAAAGGGGATTGGAATCCACACCTCCTAGGTTCCCAGTGAGCATTTTCCCATGGGATACTTGTTTTCTCTGGCTTTCTCCTCCTGGAAGTGTTGTATTTTATGCCTGTTGTCACTTACTGGAGCAGTGATGCTTGCCAGAGAAGAACATTGCCTGTTTAAATGGCTTAACTTCATGGTGGTCACACATACACACAGCTGGGATGAGAATTCAAACAATAATAGTAACAACAACAACAACAACAACAAGAAGTTCACTTAAAACCAGACATTAACAATAACCTTCCATTAACTAGGCTGGATAACACCTTCTCCTTAGTGCCTAGTGAGCTGTTGATTTAAATCAGAGTGGAAGTTGTTCCATTTGTCATATGTGCTGAGGCAGACATCACTCATCACGGTCAGGAACAATACCACGGTGTTTTATCCTTTTCCTTTCACCCACTGTTAGTGACACACTCACTGAGGCTTTTGCCAGGAGTTCTGAGCCATCAGAGACAGAGGTGCTTCTGCAATTAGGCACAATACTCTCTAATTAACTCTTCTATGGACCAGGGCTTGCTGGCTCAGATGAAGCTCCATGTTATTGTGACTGCTTTGTTTTCAGTACCTGAACTGGTATCTCCCAAGTCATTGTAGTGTGCCAGTTCTCTAAGAGTCAACTTGGTAGTTTCTGCACTACACTCCACTGTCCTCTGTAGATATGGCCTTAGAAATACATCTTTTATTTGTTTCCCTTGCTCTTTAAACTGAGTTCCACATCATTGTCTCTACATTTTTCACTTCCTCTCCTTCACAGCTGGAATTTCTTTTGAAGTTTTTTGTGTGTCTCAGACTCACAGCACGAGGAAAGTAAAGAATTCCCAATCTGTAGACTGGTAAATTTAGCAGCCTTTATCCAACAATGATTAGAATCAGGTATTTCTATAGAAAGAACAAAGTTGTTTCTCCCCTAGACATGAGATAATCTGCCTCTTCCAATAAGTCTCTTCCTAATCACAGAGAATTACAGCTGCATAAATTCTCCTGCATGGTTTTTGTTGTTCCTTCTGCTGTTTGTCTTAGCATTTGCTACCATAACTTAGGATATTGCTGGTATGTCTAGAAATGCCCTGTTCTTCTTTGAACCTTGTGAAGTTTTCAGGCTCAGGGTCATGCTTGACTTTGAGAACTACAGTGTAACTATGTGTTTTACAGTTCAATTAAGTTTGTGAAAAATGTATTTTCTTTTATGAGTTTTGAAGTTGATATCTTTTACCTCAACTGATGGCCCTCCATCACTTTTTTTTTTGTCTGACATGGCAAGAACAGCAATTTCCCATCTTGGAACAGTGAATTCCCATGTTGGGATTATTTACTGGATCTTTACTTTTTCCATAAACTTTCCTATGCCCCTACTCTCTAAGGGTAAGGATTCCATATTTTTTTCTTCACCTTCTGTTCAGCCAAGAATTTCTGTTTTTTTCATGCTTCATAACAATTCTTTTTCCCTTTCTGATCCCCCAATACAGTACCTTTCTTGAGACAAGGTCATTTTATAACAGGTACTATTCCAAAGGAAACCACACCACTTAGATGGATGGCCTGTATAATGTTCTAATAAGATTGCCTAATATTATTTCATAAATCAGTGTAAACCTTGTTGCTTAAGATCTTTCTGCCTTATTTACTTAGCTGAACACTGAACACATCTTTGCTAATCTGTCTGGAATTATACCCGTGTCACTCGAATGTTTAACTGAAAAACAGCAAATTACATCAGCATGGTTTTTTTTTTCCTTCTCCAGCGTCTACTGCTTTGTATTTACCAACACCGATCTTCATTCACTGTGCTGTTGTTCAGCAACCAAACTTGTTAATGTATTCACCTTTCTTCACTTTTTCTATTGCTTCCAGTCCAGCACAAAAGCCCTTCTCAATTCACTGCACTCTTCTGAACTGCTGCTGGAGTCCGTTTGTCAGAACTAATTTGTAAACACTTTTATTACTAATGGTTGAGTGCTAAATTACAACTTTCACTTTCTTTACTCTAGTATATCATTCCTCTCTTATCTGCTTATTCTTTGAAGGAAAAAAAACACCCACCAAATGGAGTTGCTCAGACTTCTCCTCCTTCCTATTTCTAGCAGCTGCAATGAGGTTGTACTGACTTATACCAGCTGTATATCTACAGCTTTTCAAACTTCAGTTTGAGAATCAAGACAAGATTAGTAACAGTTACTGTCACATATTCTATAACTCACTTCTTTACTCTTAAATAATCTTTTTTTTTCCTGTGAAGTTTTGAACTGTAGTCAATAATATCTTTCCATAAAAGTTAAAAATCCAGCCATGTTTTTTTTCCTTTCTCATCTTCATTATCATCACAGAAAAATCCTAAGTATATTCCTAAGCACCCCGGAGAATTTACTTGTCCCCTTTGTTGAAAACTGTGCATTATTTCCATGTAGAAAGGGTGATATATGCCTATGAAGCATGACAATGAGAAGCATTCTTTGCTTCCTTCTATTATTTTAGATAATTTCCTGTCAATAGGATATGTTTAAGAATGATATTATTAATAAAAAGCAACATCAAAAATTTCTGATGCAGTTTGACTCAACAGACACAGAATGTATAGACTTTCTGGCAGTATTTATATATTGTACATCTTAAAATTACTTGTGTTTACATTCCTGTGCAGTAGCCCATTGGCTGAATCACTTTGCATGGAAAGGAACAGACTCTTAAGGAGACATGACAATAGTTTTGTAGCTCAAGCTGGTATTAAATCAAGTATAAGCAGCCTTTCTAATAAGCCTTTAAATTAGAAAGAGAAAGGTCTCAGATGAAGTTCTACATTGCTACAATGATTATTAAAAGCAATGAATCACACATGGTCAAGCTCAGCCAGCAAACTGCATGAGCTCTGGAACACTTTAGAAATGTGTCTTGCAGGCACACTTTTAATATTGTTTGGTCATCCAGCAAGACTATAGAACACAACGTGTGGTAATCTTTCTTACACAAAAATGGAGACCTGGATCCGTTAGTGTCTGATTCCTGTATGAATCTTTAGAATGAGAAATAGCTAAAATCTACTTCTTTTCACATGTTCTTTCACCTTCCAGGTTATCAGTGTGGACTTCTACTAGGTCAAAAGAGAGCCTTTTCTACCACCAATACCAAATTACCATAATTTGTACTCTTCCTCACAGTACCACACACATTTCAACAACTGAATAGCCTTTGCTAAGAGCAATTCCTTCTTGCATCACTTGTAGAGCTAACAGATGATGCAACGGAACTTTGTATAAGCCCTCTTTTTTCCTCCACAGTAGATAGATAGACCCTTCTTGACGTTAAAGACAAACATATTGAAGTAAATCTAGTTGCATTTAATTATGAACCACTTGGAATAGTCACGTGTCAATGTTTTTCAGCACCTTTAGAAAAAAGTCACTCCGTGGTGCAAACTTAATAAAATACTGATACTGCTAATATTCTGCACCTGATTTGTCTCTTCAGGAAATAACCGTACCTGACTACCTGACCTGCCTAGCCCAGTGTTAGTTCAATTGATTGTATCTATTTAATTTTGCATGACTGCTTTTGAAATATTATAGGTACCATTAAAGCTGAATTTGTGTGCAGCAACTGACCCAAGTAAAAAGGCTACTTTCATAAACCATGAGGGAGAGGTTTTTTTATTCCTATTTCCATATGGCAGAGAAACCTGGGGATGTTCTATGATGATTCCCAGTGGTGTAATCAGAATATCAGTTCATGAAAACACCAAAATGAGTGCTCAATGTTCAGCACAAAAATGTTGGTTTAAAGGTTAACAGATTTTATCTCAGAACAGTTATGTTCTGAACTGGACCTCAGGGACTAAAGAACAAGCTCAGGAGTCAGGTTTATTGCTTTAATGAATCACTTAAATGCCAGTTTTTAAAACAGTTCCTTCAAGTTTAGGTATACAGCGTTTGTGCTCCGAACACAAGGCGACCCTGGCTGAACTGCTGAACGTGTAGTGTGTGGCTGTTGTGCAGAGGAGCTATTACTGAGAATCAGGGCTTTGGTATTTCAAGTTAGTTGTTAAAAAAACTGGAGCACTTAACAAAAATATAGAATAATTTAGGTTGGAAAAGACCCTTAAGATCATCGAGTCCAGCTGTTAACCTAACACTATCAACTCCACCACTAAACCATGTCCCTAAGCACCACATCTTCACGTCTTTTAAATACCTCCAGGGATGGTGACTCAACCATTTCCCTGGGCAGCCTGTTCCAATGCTTGACAACCCTTTCGGTGAAGAAAGTTTTCCTAATATACAATCTAAATATCCCCTGTATAGGCTACAATCTGTCTTGGCTTCCTTTTCTAGTCTGCAAAATCACTATAGTGATTATCTCCCTCAAAGGAGTGTTATGAGACATTGCTAATTAAAGTCTTTCAAGTAACATGTGGAAAGGTACATGTGGAAAAGGTGCTATAGCACAAATTCTTAAGAGCGCAGCAACCAGGCACGTATCTGTTTCATTTAATGGATGGGTTATTTTTTTCTCCTACTCATGTCTCTGATTCAACAAAGATAAAATTTATGTGCCTAAATACTCATGAAATAGGGTTAGATTCAAGCACATGATTAATATTACATCTCTGTACTGGTGTTTCATTGAATTAGGTTCCACCCACTATACCAGTAACCGGAAACATGGATAATGTGGTTTGGATTGTTCTTTAAAATCAAAGAAAAATGCATCAGAAAATTTCCATACCTTTTTTGTCTGTGAACTATAGTAGTTTAGTTTTTTTGTTTGTTTGTTTGTTTTTTCCCCCATGGTGTTTTTTGTTTTTTTGGGTTTTTTTTGTGGTTCCCCCCCCGAGTCTTCCCTATATCATAGAATCATAGAATCATAGA